>NC_142735.1:35509115-35809115 GCF_051943395.1 Hippocampus bargibanti | reverse complement strand
TTAGCGCTTTGTAATAGTTTCAGATCTCATTAAAGCCCTATATCAGTCAATATGTATGTATTGCATTGTATTTTGGACAGCCACCCTCATTTCAAGCTCATATAACTCCAGATCCATATTATTTAGGAAATAACTATTTTTTTTAATAATGAAGGAAGAGTGTCTAAGGTTTCTTACACTGCATTGAATGTTGATGTACTCCTAAAACTCAATATTCTGTGGGTCCTGGAATTCGAGTCACAATGACAAAAACCCTGGCACTGCAGTGGACACATTTTTGCACATCGTCTGCCAGTGAATGAGTTCAAAAAGACGAAACAGTGCCGGTTTTACCCAAGTCATTTTTTTAACTCATATCCTCACAGTACTTTAAGCAGATGCTATGGCCCAAAATATAGCCTGATCTGGAATTCCTTTCGAAAAAAAATGGAAAAAGTAAAATCCTGCCAGGTGCGCCCACCAAAATCTTGTTCGGCAAACCAAAACTACCGAAGCAAGTGAACTGCCACTCGGTTGAATCAGGTTCCCGGCGGCATGAAAGGTCACCCTATATAATGTGTAGCTTTCACCAAGGATTTAGCATTCCTCTTGACTCTGACGCCGCAGAATTGGACGTAACCAAGTTATCTATTCAATGTCGTCTTCTTCCCCTATTGACCTTTAAAAAAAAAAATGCTTCATAGCCACTCAAAAGACGCAGGGAGTTTCAAACCTTTTCACTTTTTACGACTAGTGAAGAATTACAACAACGAGGTTAGCACTTTAACCTTTACTGACTTGCCGTTGAGCCTTCTGAGAGCACTTTTCGTGACCCTTAACCTTTAGGTTCTTTGCTTGAATCGAGGATATAGCCTCCTCATCTCGCTTCTTCCCGGCGTTGCGCTAAGAGTCTTGTAACGAGAACACAATGTGAATCAAATGCTTTTAAAATCAAAGTTGTGAATCCGTTTTTTCCGCTAAATCTCGGAGTTTTCAAGATACCAGTGATCAATTATGACTTTTTTTAAGAGATTTGGTTCACACCACATTTCCCCAGGGTGTCCCAAAAAGATGCGTACCCATGAAATTATACCCAATTGTGGCTTTGATTAAAAAGCTATTTATTTCAAATCACTAACACACATTATTCAGTTTATTCATCCGATTTTCTGTCAATTTTTAGTCATTTTATAGCTGTAAATGCTATATGATAGATTGGTTTATAACTGCTATCCCATAGTTAACCAGCAGATGGCTGTGTGTTATTTTGTTCCCGACATTTCGTTGGGTTTGTTGTCACTTCCGGTACAGGTTTTACTTTCCGTTCTTTGAATTTCATTTTCACTGAGAAGACGTCGAGAATGGACATGTTTTATCGCTGTACTGTTTAGCAAGGAAAAGATAAAAAGGACGAAGATCAAAACTTCCATTTCAGACGGAAAGCGGGCAAAGTGTTCTAATGCGGAGGACTCCCGTTCTTTGTACTGATGGTTAATTCTTTAATGTGATTTCACATCACACCGACACCACCGTAGAACTACAAACAAGTATACAAATATAGCTATTATTGACACATCAACATTTGGACATTACATCAATGAAATAAAATGTATGCAATAAAATCGGACAAATCACTTTGCCTGCTTTCCGTCCGAAATGGAAGTTTTGATCTTCGTCCTTTTTATCTTTTCCTTGCTAAACAATTCATTGATAAAGCATGTCTTAAACTTAAACTTAAAGGACAACCGACGTCACTTTTTTGTTTCTTAACTGACATCAGAAAAACGTTTTATAGCATCCAAAATACCCAAAACACGCAGTATGATATTTTTATTCAAACGCAAAACACCAATAAAAATGACTTAAAGTGTCCAAAATCTGCACGAAAATTGAGCTACGAATTGGCCATTTTCAGAAAGTCCCGCCCCCAGTTTGTGACATCACGCCAAGACGTCTTGCACTGCTTGAGAATCAAAACAATGGATTCAGATTCGGAGAATATGCTTTCTTGTTACACATCCAGTTATGAATATGATTCAAATAGTTCTGAATAGGAAAGCATACATGTTTGCAATCGATTAAAGAATTTATTCCATGCCATTTTGAGGCAACATTGGGGAGAAACGATCACCAACGAAGCACAAAATGGCGGCCTCATGTGGCCACCTCCATTTCCACAGGCTGATAAATTCCTTATATGGAGCTTGGACACCCTCTTCTGGCGGCTTTTGGGTGCAACACATGGTTTTCAGACCAAACAATACAGAAAAATACATTGACGTGATGGAAGGACTGCTACAATGTGTCTTTTTTTTCGGTCAGGGGGAGTTCCTTTAGTGACGTCACGGACGCAGTCGTCACCAACTCAATAACAAGACTTCCTGAATATTCAGCGCGAGTCTTAAAACGTAAAATATAGCTATATGCGGTGGAATCTTATTAAAATACGTACGCTCAGTAGAAGTCATTTAAAGTCATTTTACAAATTATGGACACAACCTGTCCGGAGATGTCGTTTGTCCTTTAAAGTAGCGCGGAAAGTAAAACCTATACCGGAAGTGACAACAACCCAACGCAATGTCAAGAAAAATAAAGCCATCTGCTGGTCAACAATGGGATAGCAGTTATAGACAAATGTATCAGCAGCATTTACAATGCTTTACAATAGCTGCGTTCTTTCCGGCCTTCTTCTTGCCGGCTCCCTTCTTGCTTCTTCGCCCGCCGTAAATTGAGGTACTTTGCAGAGGGACCCCATCCCCACCCCAATCCCGCCTTTCAGTCTAATGCCGGTCACTTTTGAAGAGTGGATTTTCCGGAGAATTGCTCTTTTGCCCCATCCTCGGCCGCCCGCACAAAAATCTTCCCATTGATGTATCAAGGTGTTTCTCTTTCATTTGATGAGGGGGCTGGTGGTGGGGGTGCGGACCCTCCATTTTGGGGCGTGAGCTCTTTATCGCAATATACTGTATCAGGTAGTGCTTCCCTCCTGGTATGTGAGGATTGAAAGGCCCGGTCATGTGCTGAACTGATTAAAAAGTTGCCGGTGACCTGGGGTTAAACCCCACCAGAGCCGGAGAGACTGAGAAAGAGAGACCAAAGTACCAAAGTAATGTAGTAAAATGGGACAGTCAAGTAAGTACAGTGATACCTCACCTTACGAACTTAATTGGTTCCCAGAAAGTGTGTGTGTAAGGCGAAAAGTGTGTCTTCCAAACATTAATTTCCCATAGGAAACCATTAAAATGAGAATAATCAATTCCCAGGTCCCCATAAAACATAATTTTCTATGAAATACATCTTAAGACTACACAAAATCTACCTTATTTTATGTATAATAAATATGCTATTGCATCAAAATTAAAGAATTAAACTGTACTGTATAATAAAGTCATTTTATTCACCATGGTGATGGTTATTGATGTAGTTGCCTCTTGATGATATTCGAGTGAAGTTGCCGTTCTTTCTCTGCGATAATACCCTCACTCACAATGTCCCCTGCTAGCTGCTTTTCGTTAATCCAAATCAACAGACGTTTTTCAACCTCTTCTATTGCCTGAGACAGTTGCTTAGACAACACAGAAACACCCATAGCCACACGTAGCAATGGTCGACTTAGCATACTGGTACTGGGACGCTAAGTCACACAAACCCACAATGATCTTCTTCTCCTTGACCGTAATTTTCTTTTGTGTCCTCTTCGGCTTAACACTAGCCTGTGGTGGGGTCTTTTTCGGTCCCAAAAAAGCAAAAGTATCCACTCCACAATAAACCACGTCTGCACTGAGGGCACTCAAAGTAAGTGGGTGTGGAATAGTAGTCCGGCAGTCACGGTGGCGCTGTTCGGCCGTGTGGTTTGGTGTTCTTCCGCCGAAAACTAGTCCGCCAGCCATTGTGACGCTCCGTGTGTTTCCTGAAAACTAGTTCGTATGCCAAGATTATATCCTCACGAATTTAATGTTCATAAGGCGAAAAGTTCGTAAGCTAAAGCGTTCGTAAACCGAGGTATCACTGTATAACAGAACGTAAACTTCTCAGTTTGAGAAGATAAAGATCCCAGAAAAGCAGGCCAAGAATCAAGCTCAAGCGCTCCTTTCCAAGGAAAGTGTCCGCCCTGAGAAAGTCAAGATAACCCTATTAAAAGAGAACCTCCTCTCAATTGTCACTTGGGCTGACTGGAGCAAAGACACGTAACTTTTTTTTTATCAACTTCCATTCATCACGCATGACCTCACGCTTGTGTCCGAACCTGTCTTATGAGCCAAAGTGATGTTTTTGTAAGTGGTTGATGAAAAACTGAAGAGTTGTCTCACTACGATGGGAGTGGGAGTAGTGGGTCAGAGGGGTTAGAGATCACATGTATGTTTACCGCACTGTGGTGGGTAGATTTACAATAATACCTCAGTTTACGAACCCCATGGCTTACGAAATTTTCGGTTTACGAATGTTACATTTAGGGAAATATTACCTTGGCATACAAACTATTTTTCGGGATACACACGGAGCTGCCACAATGACTGATGTGTCGTTCGCAAACGAGGCCGTTCTAACAAGAAAATGGCAGCCGACTCATTTTTGTCCTCTATTCCCCCCCAGTCTTCAAATACATATTATAGCGATATATTTTACATTTTAAGACTCGCACTGAATATTCATGAAGTCTTGTTTTCGAGTTCATGACGATGCCCTAAGTGACATCATGGAGGGAACGCCCGTGACCGAGAAAGCGACACACAATGCATTTTGGGTACTTTTTTTCATCTGAAAACACTGTGTTGATCGCGAAATCAGAAGGAAAACTACATAAATAACGCAAGGGTGAATAATTGCGGTAACACGCATAAAGATGTGCGTTGACACAAATTCGGAAGGACTTCTTTAATGGATTGCAAACATTTATGTTTTCCTCTTCAGAACTATTTCAATCATATTCATAACTGGATGAGTAACAAGAAAGCATCTTCTCCCAATCTGAACTCTCTGAAGCCATTGTTTTGATTCTGGAGCAAGGCAGTTTGTGAAAGAGTATCCTGGCGTGATGTCACAAACAAGGGGGCGGGACTTTGTGAATCTGCCCAGTTCCGAGCTCATTCTGTGGCAGTTTTGGGACACTTGAAGTCATTTTTTTATTGGTGTCTCTCTCGGGTGACTATAACACATCAGAAACTCCCCTGACCGAGAAAGCGACACACAGTGCATTTTGGGTACTTTGTTTGGTCTGAAAACTTCGTGTTGATGGTGAAATTAGAAGGAAAACACATAAATAATGTGATGGTGAATCGTTGAATGGTGTTGCACCAAGACTACTATTTGATACTAGTTGACACAAATTCCCAGCAGACAAATCAGCCCATTTCCAATGGAGCTTGGGCGCCATCTTGTGCATTTTCTGGGTGCTACATTGGAGTCCAGACGGCTCGAATTGCAAACATTTATGCTTTCCTCTTCAGAACTATTTGAATCATATTCATAACTGGATGAGTAACAAGAAAGCATCTTCTCCAAATCTGAAGCCATTGTTTGGATTCTCGAGCAAGGCGAAGACGTCCTGGCGTGATGTCACGAAAAAAGGGGCGGGACCTTCTGAAACTCGGCATCTCCGAGGTCATTTTGAAGTAGTTTGGGGACACTTTCACTCATTTTTATTGGTGTTTTGCATTTGACAAAAAATATCAGCCTGCGTGTTTTGGCTATTTTAGATGCTATAAAACGTTTTTCTGATGTCAGTGAGGAAACAACAAAATGGTGTCAGTTTTCCTTTAAATGTGATGTGATGGTTAGTCCGTGGTGGTCGCAGTACCTTATAGCCTTTTCAAACCCAAACAACTATTTCGAAGATATCTCAATTCTGCCTTTGTATGGACACTCTGTCTGTCAGCTCTTCATGAAACAATAAACATTCAAAATTGAGCTAACTGGAATTAATGAGCAAATTCTTACCCCCACGCCTGAAGCGCTTTCACCCTTTGCTTGCTCAAGGAAGCTCTTTTGGCCTGGCTGATAGCTCGCCAAGGTCTCTTGGGTCCAGCCAGGTAATTCCGAAATGTTTCTCCTTGTTTGGCGAAAGGCAAAAAAAGCAGAGACAACCCATTGCAACCCATCACTGTCTGTTCAAGTCATCAGGTAGTTGAAAAAAAATGGAGGCTGTCGTGTGTATCAGTCAAGCACAGTGATACCTCAGTTTACGAACGCTTTAGCTTACAAACTTTTAAATTTGCGAGAATATAATCTTGGCATACAAACTAGTTTCCGGCGGACCAACCAAACCACACAACCATTGCAACGTGTGGCTAAAGGTGTTTCTGTGTTGTCTAAGCGACGGTCTCAGGCAATAGAAGAGGTTGAAAAAAATTCTGTTGATTTGGATTAACGATAATCAGCTAGCAGGGGACAGTGTGAGTGAGGTTGAGGGTATTATGGCCGAGAAAGCACAGCAAATTCACTCGGATATCATCAACAGGCAACTATATCAACGACCATCACAAAGCGTCTGTGTAAGCTCTGTCGTACATGAGTGGTCCATCGATGAAAAGGTTTCTTCATCTGTACTTCTTTGAAGGTGTCGGACGTTTCGCTTCTTATCCAAGAAACTTAGTCAGCAAACTAAATTCTTTCTAGTAGTTTAGGCCCTATCTATATATCCTTACTGTCCAGACATGGCGGTGCCGGACTCTGCTATGATTGGTCCCTGCTCTCAGGTTGGGGGGAGCAGATGACTACTCCCTGCGGCTCCACTGATTGTTCCTATTGTTCTGACTAACGACTGGCCTGATTGCCCCACTTCCTTCCATCAGTATTACTAATCCTATGTTGCCCAAGTAGGCTGTTTTACGAACGATCCAAATTCAACCTCACCCCACCATGGCGATTTAGTGAGGGCTTTTGCTGTTGTATGAAAATAGCTTCTTTTACTCCCCTTTCAAACCATCTATTTTCTTTTGCGAAGGTTTTTAACCTCATTGTCGTCAATGATGTAAATACATGTGGCAAGTAGAGCCACATGTGGAAGTTTGAATGTTTAACCGAGTTTAGGATTATAAAAACTTACTTGGGGGTCTGGGAGGAGGGGGGGGGGATCCAATTTAAAGGGCCCTTGGGCTCCAAACGTTTGAGAACCTCTACACCGAAGCAGATCATCTCGGAGGGCTAATGTCACTCGACAATACGACACTGCATGTTTACGTTTCCATTTGTGCGAGATAATAAACTTACAGCTGACATTTTGAGCTTTGCAGCTGGTTGGTTGACGTTCTTTTCCGATACGGCAATTTACATTTCAACACCTGCGGACATGCTGAGTGATGTGTGAGGCCTTCCATAGGCCTGCTATGGGATTCCGTGTAACCTTTGCTCATACGGAGCACTCATGCCATTTTCATTTGGACGTATTTGCCGAGAGGTTTGTGAGGTTTTGGTTCTGCAATCATAGCAAAGCATCACACGTGAATGTGTTTTCGGAGATTCGCTGATCTGCCAGCTTTCGTCCTTATTAGGCTTCCCCCGTGTGGGCTACTTTGGATTATCTGGCTTCAAGCCATGACGGAACAAAATGTATACAGTGATACCTCAGTTTACGAACTTAATTGGTTCCCGGAAGGTGTGTGTAAGGCAAAAAGTTCATCTGCCAAACATTTATTTCCCATAAGAAACCATTAAAATGAGAATAATCCGTTCCTAGGTCCTCATAAAACATAATTTTTGATTAAATAAGCTGTAAAACTACACAAAATGTACCTTAATTTATGTATAAGACATGTTACTATTTATTGTAATTAAAGAAATAAACTGTACTATATAATAAAATCGTGGATTGGGTTAGCCTTTATTAGACTCGCAGTGGAAAAATTGACATTCTACAGCAGGTGCTGGTACTGGGACGCTAAGTCACTAGCTTGCTATCTGTTAGCTATCTATTAGCTAGCTAGCTTTCTATCCGAGTTACTTAGTTATCGAATTAGCTGTCTATTAGCTAGCTAGCTTTCTATCTGAGTTACATCCGGGTTGAGTGAAGTCCTAGCTTGCTATCTGTTAGCTATCTATTAGCTAGCTAGCTTTCTATCCGAGGTACTTGGTTATCGAATTAGCTGTCCATTAGCTAGCTAGCTTTCTATCTGAGTTACACCCGGGTTGAGTGAAGTCCTAGCTTGCTATCTGTTAGTTATCTATTAGCTAGCTAGCTGCAACCACGTTCGACACAAAAGGCCGAAGTCGTGAATGGTGAGGTTCTGCTTCCCGCGGCTTTGTTTGCAGCACCGACCCCGGGGGCCACAGCCCCTCCACCCACGGGGGTTGTCAGTTACTGATGGCCCTGTTGTTGTTTTGAGGGGTAGGGGGAGAAGTGGCAGTGGAGCAAACTGGCCCACTGCAACTTGTTTAATAGCGTGAATTAATGAAGTGGCCTAAGCTGAGAACTTCCTTAATAAAGAAAAAAAATGGCCACTTCGTTTGCATTTGTAAGGCCTCTCTCCCAAAAGTTCTTTTTATCCTACCACCACCACCGCACCCCCATTTACTCTCCCCCCTTCCTCATTGCTACCTTTCACTCCCGCCAGTTGCCCAGACCCTAAAAAAAACTTTAATCCTCAATTGGGAGAAAAAAAAGAACGTAGTATATGGAAATGAAGCACAATCACAGAAAATGAAGATGAAAGCAATGTCAGAATGTTTGGGATCCTCCTTTTCAAAGTGTAGTACAGACGTTCCCCTACTTGCGAACATTCGAGTTACGAACAATGGTACATCTGTGTAAGCTCAGTCATACAGGAGTGGTCCATCGATGATAAGGTTTCTTCAGCCGTCCTCTGTACAGTGATACCTTGGCTTACGCACTTAATTGGTTCCCAGACAGAGGGTGTAAGGTGAAAAGTGTGTATCCCAAAAATTAATTTCCCATAGGAAACCATTACAATGAGAATAATCCGTTCCCAGGTCTATATAAAATCTAATATACCTTAGACAAACAATATTCGACGTATAATAAATGTGCTATTGTATTGTAATGAAAGAAATACACTGCACTGTATAATAAAGTCATTTTATTTACCTTTGTGATGGTGGTTGATGGCTTGATGGAATGGGCTTCAGACTTCTCTTCCTGTGTTATAAAAGTCCGGTTAGGCATCTTTTTCCAAAAAAGGTCGGTCTCATCTGCATTAAATACTTGCTGAGTAACATAGCTTTCTTCTTTCACCATTTCTCCACTGCGAGACTAATAAAGGCAAATCCAATCCAATCCAATCCAATTTCGAGGAATGATCCCTCGTATCAATAAATGGCGAACAATGGTACATACGAACATTTTTGTCGTGACATATGTCATACAGTGATACCTCAGTTTACGAATTTAATTGGTTCCCGGAAAGTGTGTGTAAGGTGAAAAGTTCGTCTTCCAAATATTTATTTCCCATAAGTAACCATTAAAATCAGAATAATCTGTTCCCAGGTCCCGTAAAACATAATTTTCTACTAAATAAGCTTCAAAGGACAACCGACGCCTCTGGACAAGTTGCGTCCATAATTTGTAAAATCACTTGAAATGACTTCTACTGAGGGTATTTTACAAAGATTCCAGCGCATGTAGCTATATTTTACCTTTTAAGACTCGCGCTGAATATTCAAGAAGTCTTGTTTTGGAGTTGGTGACAATACCCTAAGTGACGTCACAGAGGGAATGCCCGTTTCTGAGAAAGTGACACACAATGCATTTTGGGTGCTTTTCTTTCATCTGAAAACACCATGTTGAATGCTAAATTAAACGCGATGGTGAATCGTTGTGTCACAACCAATTGCAGTAACACATATAAAGAAAGGTGTAAGTTGACACAAATTCCCAGCGGACAAATCAGCCCATTTCCAATGGAGCTTGTGCGCCATCTTGTGCATTTTCTGGGCACTACATTGGAGTCCAGACAGCTCGAATTGATCCGGAAGGACTTCTTTAATCGATTGCAAACATGTATGCTTTCCTCTTCAGAACTATTTGAATCATATTCATAACTGGATGAGGAACAAGAAAGCATATTCTCCGAATCTGAAGCCATTGTTTTGATTCTGGAGCAAGGCAGTTTGTGAAGGAGTATCCTGGTGTGATGTCACGAACAAGGGGGCGGGACTTTCTGAATCTGCCCAGTTCTGAGCTCATTTTGTGGCAGTTTTGGGACACTTTAAGTTATTTTGTTTTGTTTTGCATTTGACGAAAAATATCAGCCTAAATATCAGCTATAAAACGTTTTTCTGATGTCAGTTAGTTAACAAAAAAAGGGTGTCGGTTGTCCTTTAAATGTATTTTTTTTCCTTTTTTTTTGAGTCAACAAAACTGCATGAACAGCAGGACGTCGTCCCCCCCCACGGCGCGTCAGACTCCATCTTTACGGCCTCTCCATATTTATGAAAGGTTCTCAGAGTTAGCGGCTTGCTTATTAGTTTTACGTTACTTACGGCTTCTTGTCTCTCCGCGCGCCGCTGATTTAGAGACGAGGGTGGAAGACGCGCTAACACTTTTATAGAAGCGTCAAGCACCGCAGTTGATGCTGATGGATGGCGGTGGGAGCGCCTAACGTCTGGCGCTGCGTGTTGAGGGTCAAACTCCGACCCTCCATCAGCCAGAGAGTTTATCCTCCCTCGGGTGAACTTTAAAAAATG
Organism: Hippocampus bargibanti; assembly: GCF_051943395.1. NCBI lineage: Eukaryota > Metazoa > Chordata > Actinopteri > Syngnathiformes > Syngnathidae > Hippocampus > Hippocampus bargibanti. The sequence continues at coordinate 35,798,498 of NC_142735.1, read as the reverse complement.
TGCTTTTGCTCGATTTTTTTTTTTTAACAAGCTGGTTTTCTCTACAGCAGAGACATGTTTCTCTACAGCCTTTTATAATTCTAATGCCAGTTAAAAATACTGTACCCATCATGCATGCATTTATGGCATTGAGATTAAAAAAGGTTGTAGTAATGGTGTACAGAGTGAGAAGTGTTTTTTTTTTCTCAAAAATGATTAGTTCTTTAGCTAGCCAGATATTTAGCTTGATCGAGAGAGGGAGACAAAGAGAGAGATATATCTAGCTAGCTAGCTATCTTGCTAGCTAGTTAGCTAGATCGCTACATAGATCACTGCATAGGTAGGTAGGTAGGTAGATCGATCGCTACATAGGTAGGTAGGTAGGTAGCTACATTGGTAGATCACGACATAGGTCGGTAGTTAGATCGCTACATTGGTAGGTAGGTAGATCGCTACAGACGTAGGTAGGTAGATCGCTACATAGGTAGGTAGATCGCTACATAGGTAGGTAGATCGCTACATAGGTAGGTAGATCGATACATTGGTAGGTAGGTAGATCGCTACATAGGTAGGTAGATCGCTACAGAGGTAGGTAGGTAGATCGCTACATAGGTAGGTAGATCGATACATTGGTAGGTAGATCGATACATAAGTAGGTAGGTAGATCGCTACATTGGTAGGTAGGTATTTCGCTACATTGATAGGTAGGTAGATCGCTACATTGATATGTAGGTAGATCGCTACATTGATATGTAGGTAGATCGCTACATTGATATGTAGGTAGATCGCTACATAGGTAGGTAGGTAGATCGCTACATAGGTCGGTAGGTAGGTAGATCGCTACATTGATAGGTAGGTAGATCGCTACATTGGTAGGTAAGTAGATTGCTATATAAGCAGGTAGGTAGGCCGCTACATAGGTAGGTAGGTAGGTAAATCGCTACATTGTGTGTTCTACATACTTGGCAATAAAGATAGATAAAGATGATTCTGATTCTGAGGTAGATCACTACAAAGGTAGGTAGGTAGATCGCTACATTGGTAGGTAGGTAGATCGCCACATTGATAGGTAGGTAGATCGCTACATAGATTGGTAGATAGATCGCTATATAGTTTGCGAGATGGATCGCTAGATAGATGGATCGCTACATAGATGGATACATAGCTACATCGATGGATAGATCGGTACATCGATCGCTACATCGAGAGATAGATAGACCGCTATATCGCTATATCTGTCTTTGTGTTGTCATATTATTTGTTATTTTTTTCACAAGATGGCGGCGCGTGAACACGCAGCGGCTCCCCTCTCTCTCCCGGCAAATTGGCGTTTTCGTGTTTATTATGTTTGTTAAAGTCCTTACAAGTGCCTTGCACAATGCGTCCGTGAGGACAGTAATTACATTTGTGCCGTGTGTCATGCATATTAGCATAGTTGACAATAAAGCTGACTTTGACTTTGAGATCGAGAGATGTAAATTACAAAGCTTTCAATCCTGGGACCGCAGCTTGAGAAAAGTACTCTTAAAGGCCATTGTCGGACCCACATTTGGTGATTTACTGCTCATTGGTGTAGACCCCCCCCCCCTTTTGTGAGAAGATCCTTCAATGATCCGAGCATGCTGACACTCCAGCTTTCATATCGGGGCAACAAAGTCATTTTTATGGAGATGTATCGCCGCTCAGGCCAGGGGGTCTTACCTAGACCTGGCTGGCCTCAAAGCCTCGCGCTTGCCTCCCTCCTACAGCCGTCGTCAATCACTCAGACACGGACGGACGCTTTGCTGATAACGCACACATGGCTTTTGTGGGGAAAGTCTCTAAATGACATGGTGTTTATATTTCACTTTTCATTATTATTATTATTATTATTATAAAAGTTTATTAAGAAAAATACTAAAGTTGGTTTTGGAAGAAGTAAATTAATTGACCACATTTGAGTATGTTTCCTCAATTCAGAACAAATGCAACAAAGCCCCAATTGTTTGGCTATACAGTGATACTTGGCTTACGAACTTAATTGGTTCCCAGACAAAGTGTGTAAGGCGAAAAGTGTGTATCCCAAAAATTAATTTCCCATAGGAAACCATTACAATGAGAATAATCCGTTTCCAGGTCCCCATAAAACATCATTTTCTACCTTGTAATTTTCCTTAAAACTACACAACATAGACCTTATTTCATGTATAATAAATGTGCTATAGTATTATAATTAAAGAAATAAACTGTCTAATAAAGTCGTTTTATTTACCTATGTGATGGTCGTTGAGGGCTTGATGGAATGGGGTGGCTGGTTTCATCAGCATTAAACACTTGATGAGGAACGTAGCCTTCTTCTTTCACCATCTTGAGGAATGATCCCTTGTAGGTGCTTTCTCTGCCATAATTTTACCGTGTTCCTCATCAATTGTGTTCTGTTTAGCTGGGTTGATAGCTTTTTGCATCAAGTGTACAGATGGCTTGTGCGGGTTATTTGTGGAGCCTGATTGATGGGATATTTTAACCTTGCAGTCTACACTCTGCCTTTGAACTATCAAAGTTGAAACACTGCGTTTTTGACCAATCACGTGGCTTTAACCAAAGACTGGGGGCGGGGAATAGAGGACAAAAACAGTCGCCTGCCATTTTGTTGTTAGAACGGGCTCATTCGCGAACGACACATCACTCATTGAGGCAGCTCCATGTTTATCCCGAAAAGACCTTAGCCCGATTCTTAGCCTAAATTTAATACTGAGCTTGAGCCCAATTTCCTTTTCCAGATCATAGTCAACAAAATATAGTCACCAAAGATCATAGTCATCATAAAGATTGTTAGCTCTCTACTGACCATTGGTGTACCTCAACATTATTCTATTCGTAGCAGACCTTAGCCCGATTCTTAGCCTAAATTTCATACTGAGCATTTGGCTCAATTGAAGCCCAATTTCCTTCTCCAGATCATAGTCACCAATGATCATAGTCATAACAAAGATTGTTAGCTCTCTACTGACCATTGGTGTACCTCAACATTATTGTATTCGTAGCAGACCTTCGCCCGATTCTTTGCCTAAATTTCATACTGAGCATTGAGCCCAATGTCCTTCTCCAGATCATAGTCAGCCAAAACACGATTGTTGGATATCTCTCAAATATTATCCTGATGGATTGTCCAGCGGTTTGGAGAGTGTGTTCTACTCGGAAAACAGTCTGTGCTGACAACCCTAAATTCTTGACTTGTCCCTTTAGGGCTGCCATAGGTCCCCAAGAATGCGAGTGGCCGGGTGCTGTTTTTATGCTTTCTTAGCGTTTGTGTGTATAATTCTTTCAAGTGATCGTAGAAAACAAACTGTCCGTCCTGGCGGAGATGAAGCCTCCAACAGAAAATCTTTCATCAGCTTTATGCTTTCGATGCCAGTGGAGCATAATTCGATTTTCTTCGAAATGCAACGCAACCTTGTTTGGAATAACATTCGCAGTATGATAACAAAAAAAAAAAAAAAAAAATCCAGAACTTTTCCATATGGAACTCCACTTGGGTGGAGTGATTCTTCTTCCTTTTTGGGAGATGATAATCTGAAACAAAATTGTGTTTAAAAAAGTGGATGTGAAGTATGCTATCATCCATGGCTCATTAATAATAATAATAATAATAATAATAATAATAATAATAATAATAATAATAATAATAATAATAATAACAGTAGTAATAGTAGTGGTAATGTAATAATAGTAATAGTAATAATAGCAGTAATAGTAATATTAGCAGTAATAGTAATAATAATAATAATAATAGCAGTCATAATTATATTAATATTAATAATAATAATAATAATTGTAATAGTAATAATAATAGTAATAGTAATAATACTAGTAGTAACAGTAATAATAATAGTAGTAATAATAATAGTAATGATAGTAATAGTAATGATAATAATGACAATAATCATGAGAATAATTCTGATGATAATAATGATAATAATAATGATAATAATAATAGTAGTAGTCATAGTCATGGTAATGGTAGTAGTAGTAATAATAGCCGTAATAATAATAATAATAATAATAATAATAATAGTAGTAATAATAGTAGTAATAATTATACTATTAATGATAATAATAATAGTGATAATATTAATAGTAGTAATAATAATAGTAATGATAATCATGATAATAATCATGATAATAATAATAATAATAATAATAATAATAATAATAATAATGTAATGGATTATTCTCATTTTTAATGGTTTCCTATGAGAAATTAATGTTTGGAATACACACATTTCACCTTACACACACTTTCTGGGAACCAATTAAGTTTGTAAACTGAGGTATCACTGTATATGTATTGGAGTGTATTTTGGACAGCTACCCTCGTTTCAAGCTTATGTAACTCCAGACCAACATAGTTTAGGAATTAACTCTTTTTCTGCTGAAAGAAGAGAGTCTAAGTTTTCTTACACTGTATTGAATGTTTATGTCGTCTTAAAGGACAACCTACACCATTTTTTGTTTCCTATCTGACATCAGAAAAACGTTTTTCTGATGTTAGTTAGCAAACAAAAAAGTGATGTCGGTTGTCCTTTAAAGTGCTTCAGCCAGACGTTGACCAAAAAAATAAAAATGTCTCCATCAGTTAGTGAGGACCAAAAGAGTCGCCACACAAAACGTTCCATGGCAAGATGGAAAGTTCTCTATCATCTTCGGATCAGAACTTTTCTTGTGTTTTCCACTCAAAGTGGGAGCGTGTTCACAGCTCTTCCACCCCGAAAAAAAAAAGTGGGCCTGCTACGGCTGTGCGATAGGATCGCCTTGCGTGCCATGCTAAACTATCGCTAACAATAACATAGCAATATTTAGCCAGATTTATAAGAATAATACATTTCATTTATAAGCGCCTTTGAAAACTCTCAAGGTCACTTTACATAGCTATTAGCTAGTGAATAAATAGCTAATACCTAGCGAATAGATAGCTAATACGTAGTGAATAAATAGCCAATACCTAGCGAATAGATAGCTAATACATAGCAAATAGATAGCTAATAGCTAGTGAATAGATAGCTATTAGCTAGTGAATAAATAGCTAATACCTAGTGAATAGATAGCTATTAGCTAGCAAATAGATAGCTAATAGCTAGTGAATAGATAGCTATTAGCTAGCAAATAGATAGCTAATAGCTAGTGAATAGATAGCTATTAGCTAGTGAATAAATAGCTAATACCTAGCGAATAGATAGCTAATACGTAGTGAATAAATAGCGAATAGATAGCTAATACATAGCAAATAGATAACTAATAGCTAGTGAATAGATAGCTATTAGCTAGTGAATAAATAGCTAATACCTAGTGAATAGATAGCTAATACGTAGTGAATACATAGCTAATACCCAGCGAATAGATAGCTAATACGTAGCGAATAGATAGCTAATACCTAGAGAATAGATAGATAATACCTAGCGAATAGATAGCTAGCTATAGAGCTAATTGATACAGTAGCTAGTTCGATAGCCAGCTAGCTAACAAGATAGATAGCAAATAGCTAGCTAGCTGCATAGCTGGCTAGATAAATAAATCAAGAAATATTCACACTAAATGCTGATTTTTTTTCTTTCTGTGAGTGAGTTTGGCAATTTGCATACTCGGCACGGCAGCCAATCAGAAGCCTGTTTCGTGCTTCGGACTATACCGTGACTGTAAAGTGTACTTGAGAGTTTTGAAAGGCGCTTAGAAAGAGGAGTCCACGTGGCTTTTAGCAACACAACGCAAACATTGCATTGTGCACCATGACGACAAACGACAATTGGAGCAAAAACTTGGAAAAAAATCTAGCTAACTATCTATTAGCTATATAGCTATATAAGTGGCTACCTATCTGTTGGCTATAAATTAGCTATCTACTAGCTACTACTACTACTACTATCTACTAGCTGGCTAGCTAGCTTTCTATCTATGTGTTTAATAGTGACATTCAGTGTATTAGCTAACTGACTATCTAGCTAACTATCTATTAGCTATATAGCTATCTAAGTGGCTAACTATCTAGCAAGCTATCTGTTGGCTGTCTGTGTATTTAATAGTGGCATTCTGAAAGGCACTTTGAAATAAAATGTATTACAGTAAAGTCTCGTTATATCGCTATCGGTTATATCGATAGTACTGCTTATTACGATACTATTTCTATGAACGCAAGGGGAAAATTTACATGCCGCAGGATCGGATATATCGATAGTCCGGTTATATCGATATTTTTTCCGACTCCCGAGAATATCGATATAACGAGACTTTACTGTATTATTATTCAGTGTATTAGCTAACTATCTAGCTAACTATCTATTAGCTATATAGCTATCGAAGTCACTAGCTATCTATCTATCTATTAGCTATATAGCTATCTAAGTGACTAGCTATCTATCTGTTGGCTACCTATTAGCTATCTACTAGCTAGCTTTCTATCTGTGTGTTTAAGGGAGGGAAAGCCAGTCGGTCGCTAGTGCTGCTTTCTGAAATGAAGCAATTAAGGGACTGTGGGTCTTGTGAGATAGAGACAAGAAAGAGCCTTGTCTTGTTTTTGCGTACAGACGCACTCCGGAAGCCCAGCGTGGATTAATCACGGCGTCTGGCCCAATGAATGGCCGCTTCACATGGCCCAGGCCTGTTAGTCACTATTAACTCGAGAGACAATAAAACTCACGCCGCACAGTCTACTCGCACGCCGCCCTCCCCCACCCCGTCTCCGGGCATGTCCTCGACACTTTGTCCTCAAGGGCTATTCTTGTTCATTGTTTAGAAAGGTTTTCTAGATTTTGTCTCATTTGGAGTTTGGTGCGAAACCACGACGCAAACGTTGTCTGATATGCTTTTTTCATTGGCAACTTTTATAATAATAATAAGAAGAATACATTTCATTTATAAGCGCCTTTCAAAACTTTCAAGGTCACTTTACAGTCACAGAAAGGTTTCTTCGGGTGAGCAGCGGCAGCCACACGCGCCAGCGTTCGCTCAAACCAGAAGTAACATAAAATGAAAAAAAAAAACGTATTTGGCTTACGGACTTTTCGGTTTACGAACGTTAAATTTATGAAAATTTTACCTTGGCATACCAACTATTTTTCGGGATACACACAGAGCTGCCACAATGAGTGATGTGTCGTTCGCGAACAAGACCGTTCTAACAAGAAAATGGCAGCCGACTTTTGGTTCTCTATTCCCCGCCCCCAGTCGTCGGTTAAAGCCACGTGATTGGTCAAGAACGCAGCAGTGAGGAGGGTGCGTTACAGGCAGAGAGAGAGTGAAGCCATTCTCCAAAAAAGAAAATGGCGGCCAACATTTTTTTTGTCCTCTTTTCCCCGCCCCCAGTCTTCGGTTAAAGCCACGTGATTGGTCAAGAACGCAGCAGCGACGGGAGGTGGTTTACATTAAAGAGAAGGGCAGACAACAGAGAGAGACAGCGTGAGAAAATGGATAGAAAACAGTGAAATTTGGACTCGTTTCAACTTTGATAGTTCAAAGGCAGAGTGTAGACTGCAAGGTTTAAATATCCCATCAATCAGGCTCCATAAATAACCCGCACAAGACATCTGTACATTTGATGCGAAAAGCTATCAACCCAGCTAAACAAAACACAATTGATGAGGAACTAGATAAAATTATCGCAGAGAAAGCACCTCCAAGGGATCATTCCTCAAGATGGTGAAATAAGATGGTTACGTTCCTCATCAAGTGTTTAATGCTGATGAAAGCGGCCACTCCATTCCATTAATCCATCAACGACATCACAAAGGTAAATAAAAACATTTTATCATATAGTACAGTTTATTTCTTTCATTACAATCCAATAGCGCATTTATTATACAGTAAAGTCTCGTTATATCGATATTCAAGGGAGTCCGAAAAAATATCGATATAACCGGGACTATCGATATATCCGACCCTGTTTGCATGTAATTTTCTCCGTGCGTGCATAGAAGTAGTATCGATATAACCGGGACTATCGATATATCCGATATCGATATAACGAGACTTTACTGTACATAAAATAAGGTCGATTGTGTGTAGTTTTAAGGTAGTAGAAATTAGGTTTTATGGGGACCTGGGAACGGATTATTCTCATTTTAATGGTTTCCTATGGGAAAATGATTTTTGGGATACACACTTTTCGCCTTACACACTCTGTCTGGGAACCAATTAAGTTTGTAAGCCAAGGTATCACTGTACTTCATGTGTTTTCTTTCCACTTTTTGACTGTTGCCATTTCTTTCATCCACTTGATCCGCAGAAGCAGATCATTAGCGGCAGCAGAAGAAAAAGGGTCGAGGGCCATTAGAGCCCAATTGCACACTTGTTGTTTTTGGAGCCGCTTGAGTTGAAGCCATTTTTTTTTTGCCGGAAAAGTCACAAAAAAAGAACAAGAACAATGTGCGTGTGGATGCAGAGTAGGCGTTTGAGCATTTTTCATACCACTCAGTTATGTTCCCTGAATGTTAGGATTGCAGCTCAAGCGTGAGGTCCAACAAAATTATAGATTACAGAGATTGAATTTTTCTTCCTGTGACAACAACACAAACAAATCATTTCAAGCCATAAAGCTTCACAATAGTGTCACTTTGAGCTCTCTTTTTCAAAAAGATGCAGAGGAAATAAAGTACAGTGATACCTCAGCTTAACAAAAAAACAAAAAAAATGGCGTAGGTTGTCCTTTAAAGGGTTAAATATGTAAACACACATCTGGAAAATCATTGAAAGAAAGATGAAAGCTGTCGCGGCTTGGAAGCAAAGCGGATTTACGTGCGATGGGAAACAATCGTCTCTTTTGGTCAATGGATGCTACAGCTTCGTGTTTGCTTTCAACATTTAGCTTGTAGTAGACGTGCACATTCCACCATGACGTCCCTGATCCACTGCTGAAAAGGATGCTTTTATCCTCTCCTCTTTCATCTACAACTGCTTCATGTCACAAAGAGGGTACAGCAAGTGCTGAAGAATGAATGACTCTCTGTGTCTTTGTGTTGTCATATTATTTGTTAATTCGTTTTTGTTTTGTTTCCCTTTCTTTCCTTTCATAACTTTGTTACTTCCGGGTAGAGTGAACGCTGGCGCGAATGGCTGCCACTGCTCACCCGCACAAAAAATCCAGTGACTATAAAGTTTCCGTGGGAGTTTTGAAAGGTGCTTAGGAATTAAATGCATTATTATGTTATTATTATAAAATATAATTCACATTAGTCTGTGATTCTCAGAGTTTTAGGCCAGCAGAGAAGGCTTTGCAGGCCCTGACGGCCCACCACTGGCATTTAGAGACCAATTTGGCCAAAATGTTTGAAATGTACAACTACATGGGTATTGGACTTGAGCATTTCTGCTTTGAATGAATCTCTGCTAAGTTTTTCTCCGTCAGCGTTGCGTTTGGTTGTTATTGTTACCGCGGCGAGCTTTTCATACGCTGCCATCTCACAAGCTCCGAACTTCCACACGTCATGTGTTTTCGCTTTCTCTTCCAAGTGCTTGCCGCTAAAAGCTACTTCATGTACTTTGAGCGAATCTTGTTTTGAAAAGGGAGAAATTTAAAATCTTTGTTGGATCTCTTGACTCTTGACTTCATGGTACGCAGATAATGGCTTAATTTGTTAGGTCGAAGTGGTCCTTTCGAAAAAAAAAAAAGAAAAAAGAGAGCCAGATGTCTTTTTCTCCCAAAAAAAACAGGTCAGTTCATCGCACATTCTTTTTCCTGGCAGTGCTACAACACGTAGCTACGGAAGAGGATTAGGGCCACTGAAGAAAGAAAAAAATATATGGTTGGCAAGATTCTGACTTTATTCTCAGAATTCTGTCTTTAAAATCACAATTCTGACTTTATTATCACTTTTAAGTGACAATTTTGTCTTTGAGAATCAGAATCAGAAAACCTTCAGAATTATGGCTTTAAAGGACAACCGACATCACTTTTTTGTTTCCTAACTGACATCAGAAAAACATTTTATAGCATCTAAAATACCCAAAACACGCAGTATGATATTTTTAGTCAAATGCAAAAACACCAAGAAAAATGACTTCAAGTGTCCAAAATCTGAGCTGTGAATTGGCCAGTTTCAGAAGGTCCCGCCCCCAGTTCGTGACATCACGCCAGGACGTCTTGCATTGCTTAGAATCAAAACAATGGCTTCAGATTCGGAGAAGATGCTTTCTTGTTACTCATCCAGTTATGAATATGATTCAAATAGTTCTGAAGAAGAAAGCATACATGTTTGCAATCCCTTAAAGAATTTATTCCGTGTCATTTTGAGGCTATAGGGGGGCAAAATGTCGCATCACTGTATATGTATTGTATTGTATTGTATTTTGGACAGCCACCCTCATTTCAATCTTATGTAACAATCGACAAACATAATTTAGGAATTAACACTTTTTCTGATGAAAGAAGAGAGTCTGAGTTTTCTTACACTGTATTGAATGTTTATTTCGTTTTAAAGCTCAATATTCTGAGTCTTATTCAGTAGAAAATTATGTTTTATGGGGACCTGGGAACGGATTATTCTCATTTTAATGGTTTCTTATGGGGAATAAATATTTGGCAGACAAACCTTTCGCATTACACACACTTTCTGGGAACCAATTAAATTCGTGAGTTGAGATATCACTGTATTTAATACGAATTCAATGACAAAATATAATTAACATCAGTCCGTGATTCAGATATTTTTAGGCCTGCAGAGAATGCTGTGCAGGCCTTGACAACCCGCCATTGGTGCTTTTAAACTTTAACACTGTGTTATCGAGGATTGGTCGACTGCTTTTTTCCTCTTTTTAAATGACCAACAGTAACCAGAGAGTGAATCTAGCTCCCAGTGTGGTGAAATGTCAGCTAGCCTGTAAATCCCGCCAATCTACGCTCTTAAAAATTAATGGCGGCACTCACTTACTTCTAAATTTGGACACCGTTACCGATTTAATTAGTGTCCGCCGAGATTTAATTGTGTGGTTCATTTGTTTCACAACACTGCACGTATTCAGCAAACATCGTAAAAACACGATTAGTTATATGACTTATGTAAACGGTGGAATTTGTAGTTCAAGAGTGCAGATTACTGCTTGTAAATCGACACAACAAGGTTCATTTGGCATGTCCTTTTTTTACAGCAACAAAGTGATCCGGTGTTCCTTTGAATCAACGGCTGAGTCAAATTGAAATACAGTGATTCCTTGGCTTACGAACTTAATTGGGAGTGTGTGAGGCGAAAAGTGTGTATCCCAAAAACTAATTTCTCATAGGAAACGATTAAAATGAGAATAATCCGTTCCCAGGTCCCCATAAAACACAATTTTCTACGTTCTGATTTTCTAAGCCTTAAAACTACACACAATTTTACGTGTAATAAATGTGCTATGGTATTATAATTAAAGAAATAAAGTGTACTATTTAATTAAGTGGTTTTATTTTACCTTTGTGATGGTCGTTGATGGCTTGATGGAATGGAGTGTCCGCTTTCATCAGTGTTAAACACTTGATGAGGAACGTAGCCTTCTTCTTTCACCATCTTGAGGAATGATCCCTTGTAGGTGCTTTCTCTGCCATCATTTTACCTAGTTCCTCATCAATTGCGTTCTGTTTAGCTGGGTTGATAGCTTTTTGCATCAAATGTACAGATGACTTGTGCGGTTTATTTGTGGAGCCTGATTGATGGGATATTTTAACCTTGCAGTCTACACTCTGCCTTTGAACTATCAAAGTTGAAACGAGTCCAAATGTCACTGTTTTCTATCCATTTTCTCACTCTCTCTCTGTCGTCTGCCTGTCTCTTTAATGTTTAACCCCACCTTCACTGCTGCGTTCTTGACCAATCACATGGCTTTAACCGAAGACTGGGGGCGGGGAATAGAGGACAAAATAAGTCAGCTGCCATTTTGTTGTTAGGAAAACGGGCTCGTTCGCGAACGACACATCACTCACTGTGGCGCTCCGTGTGTATCCAGAAAAATAGTTCGTATGCCAAGGTAAACTTTTCAGAAATTTAACGTTCGTAATCTAAAAAGTTCGTAAGCCAAGGGCTTCGTAAACCGAGGTATCACAGTATCTTGTTTCAGTCTGATATCATATTCAGTATTGTATATCGTTCATTCAAAATGATGTCACTCCTGTGGTCTATTTCTGCTGGAGACAAAAACCAGAAGAAGAACAACAATTGATCCAATAGTTGACCACCTAAAGAACCCATCAAGCATCATCACGTGATTTAGTGTGGACCCGTGAACATGTTTTATGAGCATACTTTGCAGTCACCTCCTTATATATTTGAGCTTTATACTTAGCAGGCGTCTGGTATGCGCTAATAGTGAGAGGAATTCGCCACGGCTTTTGATGCCGTTTGTTTGCGAGACTAATCCACACCAAAAAAAAAAAGCGTCTCTCATTGAAACCCGCGGAAAACCCGTGCGTGATTTATGAGCTGAACGACAATAAAGTTATTCATGTGCGAATGCTTTCAATGAGGGGATACGGCAATTCGGTTTGATACACGATGAATGGATCGCATCATAAATGCGTGATAGGATGGAATTACAGTGATACCTCGGTTTACGAACCCCTTGGCTTACAAACTTTTCAGTTTACGAATGTTAAATGTATGAACATTTTACCTTGGCAAACGAACTATTTTTCGCGATACACACGGAGCGCCACAATGATACCAACAAAATGGCACACGACTGTTTTTGTCCTCTATTCCCCGCCCACAGTCTATTGTTAAAGCCACATGATTGGTCATGAACGCAGCAGTGAGGAGGTTGGGGGGGGGGGTAAACATTAAAGAGACAAACAGACGACAGAGACTAATGAGAAAATGGATAGAAAACAGTGAAATTTGGACTCATTTCGACATTGATAGTTCAAAGGCAGAGTGCAGACTGCAAGGTTAAAATTCCTATCAATCAGGCTGCACAAATAACCCGCACAAGGCGTCTGTACACTTGATGGAAAAAGCTATCAATCCAGCTAAACAGAACACAATTAATGAGGAACTAGGTAAAATTATCGCAGAGAAAGCACCTACAAAGGATCATTCCTCAAGATGGTGAAAGAAGAAGGCTACGTTCCTTATCAAGTGTTTAATGCTGATGAAAGCGGCCACTCCATTCCATCAAGCCATCAATGACCATCACAAAGGTAAATAAAACCACTTTATTACACCGTACAGTTTATTTCTTTCATTATAATACCATAGCACATTTATTACACATAAAATAAGATACATTTTGTGTTGTTTTAAGGCTTAGAAAATTAAATTAGAAAGTAGAAAATTATGTTTTATGGGGACCTGGGACGGATTATTCTCATTTTAATGGTTTCCTATGGGAAATTCATTTTTGGGATACACACTTTTCGCCTTACACACTGTCTGGGAACCAATTAAGTCCGTAAGCCAAGTTATCATTATATCTGTATTATAGGATGGAATTTCTTTTTTTTTTTGGGGGGGATTTGTTCTTTTCACTTTCGGCGTAAGGGGACTGGAAACATGGTATTCAGTTTTTCTCTACACTTTATCAGCATTCAGGTGGAGTGAGACCATCCCAAAAAATGTCCCGCTGTTACATTGACGCCGTGAACGTTAAATGACAAAATCCTCTCTCGAGCCGGATTGTCACCACGGCAACCGGCGTACGGATTTGTGAATAGGATGGTGTTTTTTGGCACTTTGCTAATCATGACCTTACTCGTTAAAATTCCCCCCGTGGATCAGAGCCCGTGTTTCCCATACAAACAAACAGTCGCAGGCACATGATTATGAGGAAAAATTAGGCGGGGGCGGTGTTTGCCAGGCTTCTTACCGTGTGCTTTGGCCACCACATTCTGCGCCTGTCTGACCTTGATCTGGATTAGTTGTTTTTCTTTTTTTTTCCTTTTTTCTTTCCTGGATTAACAGCCAAGGCTTCAATTAAACATCACGCAGAGCATTTGGTTTCAATAGTACGAGTTCCCCACGCCCCCCTAGAGAACTTTAATGTTTTGTCCATGAGAACTAAGATTTTAGGAGCGAGTTGAATTTTTAGGCTATCTATCTATCTATCTATCTATCTATCTATCTATCTATCTATCTATCTATCTATCTATCTATCTATCTATCTATCTATCTATCTATCTATCTATCTATCTATCTATCTATCTATCTATCTATCTATCTATCTATCTATCTATCTATCTACCTACCTACCTACCTACCTACCTACCTACCTACCTACCTACCTACCTACCTACCTATCTATCTATCTATCTATCTATCTATCTATCTATCTATCTATCTATCTATCTATCTATCTATCTATCTATCTATCTATCTATCTATCTATCTAGCTAGCTAGATCTCTATCTAGCTAGCTAGCTAGCTAGATCTCTACCTAGCTAGATCTCTATCTAGCTATCTAGCCAGCTAGCTATTTAACTATCTATCTATCTATCTAGCTATCTCGTTCTCTAGCTATCTAGCTCGTTCTCTCTCACTCTCGGTCTCTCTCTCTGTCTCTCTCGGTCTCTCTCAGTCGGTCTCTCGGTCTCTCTCTCGGTGTCTCTCTCTCGGTCTCTCTCAGTCTCTATCGGACTCTCAGTCTCTCTCTCTCGGTCTCTCTCTCGGTCTCTCTCTCGGTGTCTCTCTCTCGGTCTCTCTCAGTCTCTCTCGTACTCTCAGTCTCTCTCTCTCTCGGTCTCTCTCTCTCTCGGTCTCTCTCTCAGTTTCTCTCATTCTCTCTCGGTCTCTCTCTCAGTTTCTCTCATTCTCTCTCGGTCTCTCTCTCTGTCTCTCTCAGTCTCTCTCGGACTCTCAGTCTCTCTCTCTCGGTGTCTCTCTCAGTCTCTCTCATTCTCTCTCGGTCTCTCTCTCTCTCTGTCTCTCTTTGTGTGTCTCTCTCTGTCTCTCTTTGTCTCTGTCTGTCTCTCTCTCTATCTATATATTACTTTATTTTCTTCTTAATAATTAAAACAAAGAGCACAAAAGCGGACTGAACGGATACTTTTCCCATTTGGAACTTGTATAATCCATCCATCCATTTTCCGTACCGCTTATTCCTCATTAGGGTCGCGGGGGGTGCCTGAGCCTATCCCAGCTGTCTTCAGGCACGAAGCAGGGGACACCCTGTATATAATAATCCAACTGAATTCATGTCCAGCCATTTCATGTAAAGTATAAAAAGTGCATCTCAGACTGTTGAACTTGAATGCAAACTCTAAGTCTTTCATTTGAGTCCTCTCAATGTGATGCCTATTTGAGTAAAAATGTGGAGGTCTAAACTAAAGTGAATTCACCTTTGACTTGGCTTATTGCCGCCTCCATAAAGCAAGAACAAAAGCTTAGCTTCGCGGACATTTTCTCGTTTGAAACAAGAATGAGGATTTTCAGACTGCAGCCACCTTCAGTCATTTGATCATAATAATAGTCATAATCCAGTATTGTGAAGCGTTTCAATACAGATTCTTTCATTTGTCAGGTTTTCCCCTGACCCTTGACCATTTTGAACAGGACTGTACAATTTCAAACAACATTCATTTTCAAAATGGCTCCGAAGAAAACGGTCCATTCAACTCGTCAAGGCTTCACCGCGGTTTCCGTGAATGAGACGTGGTCGTTCTCAGTCTACCCACTATCCTGCCAGCCTCCCTTTCTTATTGTTTTCTGTCTTTTCATTTGTCCCTACGCTCATCCATAACACCTTCAAGGTTTCCTCCCTCCAGTGTTGCCGGGTCAGCCCATCAGGTCAAAAGTTCTGCATTGTGGGACACCCCGGGGGTGGAAAACCCGGTTTAAACATAGGGGCTTTGTTTGTTCATTGACCTCTGGCGGGGCTCTCAAATATTTTATGGATCAAGAGAGGGAAATGGAGGGGCGCCAAAGGGTAGTAAGGTTGGGACGGCGGACCTGAGAACTTCTGTTCTCCATTGTTGGCATACTATAAAAGAGAGAGAGACAGAGAGGGGGAATGGGGGGAAAGAGGGAGTGAGATAGTATAGGGAGGTAGGGTGCTAGAGGTGTAGGGGTGTAGAGGAAGAGGTGTAGAAATAGAGGTAGAGGTGTAAAGGTATAGAGGTAGTGGTGTAGAGGTATAGAGGTAGAGGTGTAGAGGTAGTGGTGTAGAGGTAGCGGTGTAGAGGTGTAGATGGGCCGAGTGAGTATTACAATACAATCAGAAAACTTTTATTCGTCCCACAATGGGGAAATTTGCAGTCCACAGCAGTAATTTGAAAGGGGATGGGGGGGGGGGGGTGAAAGGATAGGACAACAAGATATTCTAAGCATAGTAAAGTGTCAGATAGACTGATTCTGATGTATACTGAAAAAATGCAAAACTGTTTCATAAAAAAACTCTACATAGTGCAAGTATCAAGAAAGGTATATTGATATACGTGGCTGTATTGCATCAACCCATATTTCCAGTGTCCAGTTTTTGTGATTATCTAGAATTGAAAAGTCGGTAGGAACGAGCGTCGGTACCCCTCCTTCTTGCAGCACGGGTGTAACAGTCTCTGGCTGAAGGAGCTGCTTATCTTACCAGTGTCACGGCGAGCCCTCATTGTGTCGCGTTCCTGGTCCCACTTCCTGTTTCAACAGGAAATTCATCGCATAGAGGAAGTAATCAGTCCTCTGGTGACCCCCTCAGCAGCGCCGGCACTCATTCGTTTTAGCTCGCGGTGACCATGAACACTCAGCTTTTATTTACCCAGCCGCATCGAAGCTCAAAGTCATGGATTTTAACACGCAAAAATATCATTAAATATGCTTATGTATAGTTTATTGTGTAAGAAGCACACACAAATTTTAGTTTGGAACCAACCGCCTCTTTTCAACCTGAACGAGTTGTTGATGGAAGTTATGAAAGCAAACATGAAGCTGGAGCATCGATTGACAAAAAGAGATTGTCTCACATCTTCCTCGTAAATCCGCTTCAATTCCGAGCCGCGACTTACAGTTCTACATACGTACCGACGCTCTGCGGTGACGCTCCCTTATTTTCGTCGTTGGCTTCTCAAGCTAGTCCATCCATATAAATGTAGATGAAAATCATTGATTAGCAAAATTTTAAGAATAATTAATAATAATAATAATAATAATAATAATAATACATTTTATTTTAAGCGCATTTTAAGCGGGTGGGTTTTCTAGTTTGGGCGCTGATAAAGCGCTGGTCAGAATGTTTTTTTCCATTGCACGAGGGGGAAGCATTTCCCTTTTTTTTCCATGTTAGCGCTTTGTTCTAGCTTCAGCTGTTGTTAAAGCATATATGTATGTATGGTATTGTATTTTGGAGAGATAGCTAGCTAGCTAGCTAGCTAGATAGAGAGCTAGTTAGCAAGATAGATAGTTAGCTAGCCAGACAGCCAGACATATAGACAGATAGATAGATAGATAGATAGATAGATAGATTAGATAGATAGATAGATAGATAGATAGATAGATAGATAGATAGATAGAGCGCTAGATAGATACCCAGATAGATGGAGCGCTAGCTAGATAGCCAGATAGATAGATAGTTAGCAAGATGGCTAGATAGATAGCTAGATTCCAGCGGCCCTTATTTCAAGCTCATATAACTCCACACCCATATCATTGCCAAATGGTTTTCCGGTTTTGTTTTATTTTCATGCTTGGGTGCCGATAAAGCGCTGGTCAGATCTCTGGCAATGTTTTTCTTTTCCAATAGGGGGAAGTATTTCCCTTTTTTCCCATGTTAGCGCTTTGTTCCAGCTTCAGCTGTTGTTCAAGCACAAAATAAACCAAAACTGCATTGTATTTTGGACATCTGTCCTCATTTCAAGCTCATATAACTCCAGACCCATATCATTTAGGAATTAACTCTTTTTTTATGATGAAAAAACAAAGTCTAAGGTTTCTAACGCTGCATTGAATGTTTATGACGTCCTAAAACTCAATATTCTGTGGGTTCTGGAATTCGAGTGACAATGACAAAAACCCTGGCACTGGAGTGGACGCATTTTTCCACATCGTCTGCCAGTCAATGAGTTAAAATGCAAACTGGGAATGAACATTGGGAGGAAAATCTAATGTGTTGCCAACATGGCGAGTCCATTGACTGTTTTTTTTTAATCAGCTAATGAAGTCTCAGAGGGACTGAGATCGTGTCTTTAGCCACGACGCTAACTTCCCATGAGGCCTTGAAGGGCATACAAATTGCCCCTTAATTAAGATGGATGGATCTTCCGAAAAGTCTCATCTTCATGACAATGCACTGAGCAAAATCTTGTCAGGTGTCATTGTCGGAGCAAAGGAAGTACGTACAAAAGGATGTATGACGTTGCTCATATGAATGAACGGTGAGTGATGGGTGCACCGCTTTTGATTGAAGAAAGAACAAAAACGAGCAGAAATTGAATAGGAATGGTGAAGGCTTTTTGCGCCTCGCGTTGAATGTGAACATTTCCTTGTCTTGTCTTTTACTGACTTCATTACCGATTTGCCCTTGAGCAAATAGCAAACAATTGCTTTACGATCATTCGGACGCAAATGACTTCCAGGTTTTGAATGACGAGGGAATGAACGAAATACAAGGTTTGATCAAAATTTGGTATTTTAGTTATTTTATTCTACTTGTGATTGTATTTTATTTATTATAGTACATATAATAATACATTTACGCCTTTCAAAATTCTCAAGGACACTTTACAGTCATGGGATTTTTTTTTTTTTTGTGTGGGTGAGTAGCGGCAGCCATTCGCGCCAGCGTTCACTCTACCCGGAAGTAACACAGCAGCACAGTTATGAAAGGAATAGGAAAGGAAAGAAAGAATTAGAAAAACAAAATACAGGAGCCGCTCGATAGATATCATCTCGCTAGCTGACACATCAGTTACCTATACATAAGCTAGCTAGCTGACATATCAGCTAGCTGGCTGACATATCAGCTAGTCTGTGACTGTAAAGTGTCCTTGATAGCTTTGAAAGGTGCTTAAAATGAAATGTATTATTATTATCATTATTATTATTATTTATTAGCTGGCTAGCTCACTTTCTATCTATTTGAGTTACTCCAGGTTGAGTGAACGCTGGCGCATGTGGCTGCCGCTGCTCACCCAAAGAAAACCTATCCTGTGACTGTAAAGTGACCTTGAGAGTTTTGAAAGGCGCTTAGAAATGAAATGGATTATTGTTATTGTTATTGTTATTGTATTATTATTTATTAATAGTATTATTATTATTTTATCTTTTATCACTTTGCTGCTGTGAAATGTAAATTTCTCCACTCTAAGACTAATAATGGCAAATCCAATTATTATTATTATTGTTGTTGTTGTTATTATTATTAATAGTATTATTAATACTATTAATAGTATTATTCTTATGATGATGATTATTATTATTTTTCTTTTTCTTTTTTTTTTCTTTTTCCTTTTCTTTTTCTTCTTCTTATTGTTAATAGTATTATTATTATTATTATTATTATTATTATTGATCATAATAATAGTGTTATTAATAGTGTTATTAATAGTATTATTAATATTACTATTAATAGTATTATTCATATTCTTATGATGATGATGATTATTATTATTATTATTATTATTATTATTATTATTATTATTATTATTGTTGTTGTTGTTGTTGTTATTATTATTGTTGTTATTATTAATAATAGTATTCTTATTCTTATTAATAGTATTATTATTATTATTATTACTGTTATATATTATTATTATTATTATTATTATTGTTAATATTATTATTATTTTAATAGTATTATTAATATTATAAATAGTATTATTAATAGTATTATTCTTATTCTTATGATGATGATGATTATTATTATTAATAGTATTCTTATTCTTAATTATGATTAATTATTATATCTGCCACACTAATTTTGTCCCTCCAAAAGTTTTGCCATTTTAAGTTTCAAAGAAGAGTCTTGTAGGTCTCCAAGAGGAGACAAAAAGCTTCTCAAAAGTCATTTTCTCTCCTTTTTACGAGCTGCAACTGGAAATAATTGTTGATCAAGTGAGCCCCGACATCTCGACATCATATTCAAGCGCAAAATTATTATATTTTTGTCATTGTTGCCTTTCATCTCGCAAGTGCTTGTTTTCACGTCTGGCTGACCTTGTCCTGCAAAGCAACAGAACGGAGCACATTTTGTTGCTTTTGAAGCCGAGTTGCAGTTTGAAGGAGCGCTAAAGGAGGACCACTCCACTTTGGCTTAATTACACTTTGCATCTCGTCCACAAAAGTTGCGATCATTGAAAATGGACTCGTAATGGTTCTCAGTCAAAACATCAAGAAAAATCTTGGGAGTCAAGCACGCCTTGCAATTCACTTCCAATGATCTTGTCATCTTCAAATATTCGAAATTGCTGCTGCTTACAAACAAAATTGCGAGCTTCTAGTTTGTCATGCTTTTGACATTTTAATTTCCTCTATAGAAAGGTGTCCTAGTCCACATCATGACCACAGACCACTTCAGGTGGATCCCCGAGTAGTTTTTCTTTTATTCCACCATTGACTCCAGCAGGAACTGAATCTAGAACCGGTATGAATCAACATAGCGGTCTGTATAACCTCACGGGTGATTTGTTTTGTCGGATTATGGATCCGTCTCAAAATGCTCCATTTGGCACGGGTTTTCATGGAGTTCGGTGGGGGTCTTGATCAAGATAAACAATCTTTTAACAGGTGGTGAAGGAGTCCATGGAGAGGACAGTGATCCCCTTGATTAGAACCACTTGTCTGACATTGTTTGGACTCCCTTGGTCCCCCCTGCGACTCCTCTCCTTCCATCTTTTTGGTTACATAAGGCTAAGGTGCTTTGTGATCCAGTCAAGTCTCTCCTGTTGGGTTTGTTGCTCTCCGGATTTTTTTTTTGTGGGGGACCTGCGGGAACACGGACGTATATTCTGACAATTTTGAGAGTTGAGGTTTGGCCGCCGTCCAACTTTTCGTCCGTGTGCGAGTCTCCATCTCCGGCCTGCTCGCATTCCCCCCCTCTTTCTCGCCAGAGCTTGTGCACTTCAGCTCGAAACCCTGATGACTGCGGTCGGAAGATGAATTACACCGCAGGCTTTTGTTTGACAGACCGAGCTGGTTTGCGATGAAATCTGCCAAAGATGCTTTATATGGAAGAGATCCCTTTGTCCTGTCTTGGACAATTTGTCTCATACCGGGGTGTTTGTCCCTCTCTGGGGCCAATCACTAGGCAGATACATACAGTGATACCTTGGTTTACGAACCCCTTGGCTTACGAACTTTTCGGTTTACGAACGTTAAATTTATGAAAATTTTACCTTGGCATATGAACATTTTTCGGCATACACACTGAGTTGTGTCAATGAGTGATGTGTCGTTCGCGAACGAGCCCGTTCTAACAACAAAATGGCAGCCGACTGTTTTTCTCCTCTCTTCCCCGCCCCCAGTCTTTGGTTAAAGCCACGTGATTGGTGAAGAACGCAGCAGTGAGGGGGGGGGGGGGTTACAGATAGAGAGAGAGTGAAGTCGTTCTCCAAAATCTGTACACTTGATGCAAAAAGCTATCAACCCAGCTAAACAGAACAGAATTGATGAGGAACTAGATACAATTATCGCAGAGAAAGCACCTACAAGCGATCATTCCTCAAAATGGTGAAAGAAGAAGGTTACGTTCCTCATCAAGTGTTGAGGAAACCGGACACTCCATTCCACCAAGCCATCAACGACCATAACAAAGGTAAATAAAACGACTTTATTATACGGCACAGTTTATTTATTTCATTATAATACCGTAGCACATTTATTATAAATAAAATAAGGTATATTGTGTGCAGTTTTAAGGCTTAGAAAATTAGAAAGTAAAAAATTATGTTTTATGGGGACCTGGAAACGAATTATTCTCATTTTAATGGTTTCCTATGGGAAATTAAGTTTTGGGATACACACTTTTGGCCTTACACGCTTTGTCTGGGAACCAAATACGTTCGTAAGCCAAGGTATCACTGTAATGTAAAGGATGTCCCTATAGCGCTAGAATTACTATGACGGACCATGGACCTCTGCCGGTTCCTTCCGGAGGCGGATGTGAGATCTGGTCTTCGTCAAGTCGATCGGTCGCCTATTTGCAAAGTAAATTGTGAGATATTGTATCAGGCTGCAGGGACCTTTTGAGGAAAGGAGTACTTGCAACTGAAATTCAGTTTATAAACCCTGGCAGGCTGATGTATCGGTAAAGAAGTTGTGGGAACTCAGTTTTGGGGTCGTTGCTGGTCTGGGCGTGGTTCTTCAATGCTTGACGGTTTGCAGTTGGTGGCAAGAACTAGATGGAACTGGAATATGAGAAGATTTGGTGATGTTTCTTCATGGATTTTTTTCTGATGAAATCTCAAGCGAAGGGACCCGAGGTGGTTTGGATCGACGTTACTTTGAAATGTAGTCGATTTTAAAAAAAAATTTCCTGATTTAAAGCAACTTCAAACATGAGTGTCATAATTCTTTTGTGGTGGTACATTTTGATAGTTAGTTAGTTTAAAAAGGAACATAAAAACATTCACATAAAAGATAAAAAATAAAAAGGATTAAAAAAAATTAAAAAGGAGTATTAAAAATTAAAAATTAAAAATTTAAAAATACAAAAGTAAAAAAGTAAAAAAGTAAAAATGTAAACAATTACAAAAATGTAAACAATTACAAAAATGTAAAAAAATACAAAAATTTACAAAAATGTAAAAAAAATAAAAGAAACAAAATACAATTTTAAAATGTTAAAATTTAAAAAAAAATTGCAAATTTAAAAATTGGAAAACTGGAAAACTTGAAAATTGGAAAACTGGAAAATTAACCAATTGGACACATTTTTGTACATCGTCTCGCAGTGAATGCAACTTTGTTGCAGTTTCAGCTGTAGTTCAAGCGCTATATAAACTACTATTAGCAATCTGTTTATCTTGCTAGCTATCTGTTTCCTATCTATTAGCTACCTATTAGATATCTAGCTAGCTACCTATCCATTTGCGATATATTAGCTATTTATCTTTCTAGCTATTACCTGTCTGTTAGCTGTCTATTAGCTAGCTAGCTTTCTATCTAATTGGATTGGATTGGATTTGCCTTTATTAGTCTCACAATGGAGAAATTTACATTTCACAGCAGCAAATTTATGAAAGAAATTTGCGTTACTTGGCTATCTATTTATCTAGCTAGCTATCTAGCGAGCTATCTATAAGCTATCTATCGATCTTGCTAGCTACCTCGGTACCTATCTTTTTGCTATCTATTCGCTATCTATCTAGCTATTAGCTGTCTATTAGCTGGCTAACTTTATATCTATGTGAGTTGCTTCCGGGTTGAGTGAACGCTAGCGCGTGTGGCTGCTGCTGCTGACCCACAGAAAACCGTATCCTTTGACTGTAACGTGACCTTGAGAGTTTTGAAAGGCATTTATAAATGAAATGTATTATTATTATGATGATTTTGTAGCTTTGAGCAAGTAAAATGACTCCAAGTGACATTTTTTGTTGCTTTCAGCAAAAGCCAAATTTCCCGAAATGTTCTTCTCGCGTAGCAGTGGTAAGACGGAACATCAATTTTGGTATATTCCGTATTCTGTCGTTTTAAGCTCGGCGGAATGTTGAATGTCAGCATTGGAAACTCCCAAACACAAGGCAACCAAAAAGGAATTTTGATTTATTGCGGTAGAATAGGTCAAAACTTAATCTTGTATTACATTATTATTTCTATTTATTTTGAGACTTTTTGGGATAATTACCTGTCTAGGCAAAAAAAGAAACTCTAAATCTTTATACAGTCAGCGTATTATGTGATACTAATGTAAGCAAAGATGGGGCATTTCATTTACCTTGAAATGTCAAAGATTGATACAATTATGGGAATGAAATGCACTGCCAAAAAAACATTTTTGTGGATAAATGAATGGTTCAAGTCAAAAAACCCCTGAGACCCCCCCCCCCCCAAAAAAAAAGCTAGCTATTTGTTTGTATATATATATATATACAGTAAAGTCTCGTTATATCGATATTCAAGGGAGTCCGAAAAAATATCGATATAACCGGGACTATCGATATATCCAACCCTGTTTGCATGTAATTTTCTCCGTGTGTGCATAGAAATAGTATCGATATAACCGGGACTATCGATATATCCGATATCGATATAACGAGACTTTACTGTATATATATATATATATATATATATATATATATATATATATATATATATATATATATATATATATATATATATATATATATATATATCCTTCAGTGACGTAACATACGGACTCGTCACCAACAAAAAAACAAGACTTCCGGAATATTCAGCGCGAGTCTTAAAAGGTAAATTATAGCTATATGCGCTGGAATCTCTGTAAAATACGTACAGTACAAGTCATTTGAAGACATTTTACAAATTATGGACGCAACTTGTCCGGAGACGTCGGTTGTCCTTTAAGTTGTATCGTTTTCTAGCGGCGCCCGTTATCTTTGCATTTTTCTTTCCAGTGAAAAGCCCTTCCAATTCTAAAACATTCCACCTACCATTTTTTGTGCGTATGAAGTGTATAAGAGCCACTTATAAGAGACCACTTGAGCTGTGAATCATTCATACTAGCGCATTAATAATACAAGTCTGGAAGCGCCATGCAATTTGAAACAGGGGTTGACGTGAAACATAATCATTTAGCGTGTAAACAGTTGCTTTTACAGTGTCTGAAACTCATGACAAAAATGTTAGGGGAAAACTAGCTAGCTAGCCAATAGGTAGCTAATAGCTAGCTAGCTAGATAGCTAGCTAGCCAATAGATAGCCGGCCAGGGAGCTCGATAGCAAATAGATAGCAAATGACTAGCTAGCGAGGTGGCTAGCTAGATCGCTTCCGACGAGACGACTGGATATTGTACTTGACTTTTGTAATGCTACGGTTACATTTTGCCATTATGGAGGCTCATGTTAGTACAGTGGGACCTTGGCTGACACACTTAATTGGTTCCCAGACAGACTGTGTAAGGCGAAAAGTGTGTATCCCAAAAAATACTTTCCCATAGGAAACCATTAAAATGAGAATAATCTGTTCCCAGGTCTCCATAAAATATAATTTTCAACTAAATAAGCCTTAAAACTACAAACAATATACCTTATTCTATGTATAATAAATGTGCTATTGTATTGTTATGAAAGAAATACACTGCACTGTATAATAAAGTTGTTTTGTTTACCTTTGTTTACCAATTTAGCATATTGGTACCTGGCTGTTAAATCAGGCAAACGCACACCTCTTTCGTGTTTCTCAATGATCTCCTTCTTCTCCTCGACTGTAATTTTTTTTTGGGTCTTCTTCGGCTGAACACGAGCGGTGTGGTGTGGTCTTTTTCGGTCTCATAACAGCAAAAGTATCTGTCAAAAATCTGTGAAGACGATCGACTTGTACACTCAGAGAAAGGGGGTGTGGAAAGGTAGGCCGGCTGGGGCGCTGTTCGGTCGTGTGCTTTGGTGTTCTTCCGCCGAAGATTAGTCCGCTAGCCGTGGTGGGGCGGCGCTCCATGTGTATCCCGAAAAGTAGTGCGTATGCCAAATCATACAAAATACGGCAAAATATGTCCGCTCGACAGATATGGAATATCCAAACTAAGAACGCCGAATTTTACAACTGCGAAGCAAATGGGCTCCCCACTGGGTTGCTCTGCTTTCTGAAATTCAACTCGGGTTTTACTCCTTCGTAATCTTTACTAGCCTTTTCCTGAACGGCCCATTGTGGCAACTGGAATGGTTCCCTCGATTGTTTTTACACGCATGTGTCATAGAATGAATTCTTGGCAAAAGGCGGCTATGCGCTAGCACGTCCTTGAGACTCATTGTGCGCTGGCCGCGTACAGCAGGAAACTGACATGAAAGCCTCGCCGTTCACCCCATTTCCTATTTGCATTCCCACTCACGCATGGACGGTGAGGGCATTGCATAGCAATGAAAGAATCTTCCCTAGCTAGCCCGAGCTAGCTCCATCCCCAGCTAGCTCGATCGCCAGCTAGCTCGATCCGCAGCTTGCTATCAATTAGCTGTCTGGCTCGCTGGATAGCCATCTAGCTGACTAGCTATTAGCTATATGGCTATCTATCTATTTAGATAGCTATTAGCTAGCTGACTCGGTTTCTATCTATTTGAGTTTTTCCAGGTTGAGTGAACGCTGAACATCTAGCAAGCTAGGTATTTGCTATTTATTTTCGATTAGATGTCTCTCTGGAGGCTAGCTAGCTGTCTGTTATCTGTCTGGCCCACTGGATAGCTATCTAGCTGACTAACTATTAGCTATATAGATATCTATCTAGCTAGCTATCAATTAGCTGTCTGGCTCGCTGGATAGCTATCTAGCTGACTAGCTATTAGCTATATGGCTATCTATCTAGCTAGCTAGCTGTTAGCTAGCTAGCTCTCTTTCTAAATATTTGAGTTATTCCGGATTCAGTGAATGCTGAACATCTATCTAGCTAGCTAGCTATTTGCTATTTATTTTCTTTTAGCGGTCTGTCTGGATTGCTATCTAGCTAGCTGTCTATTATCTGTCTGGCCCACTGGATAGCTATCTCGCTGACTAGCTATTAGCTACGTGGTTATCTATTTATCTAGCTAGCTAGCTATTAGCGAGCTGGCTTGCTTTCTATCTATTTGTGTTATTCCGGGTGAAGTGAACGCTGGCGCGTGCAGCTACCGCTGCTCGCCCACAGAAAAACTCATCCTGTGACTGTAACGTGACCTTGAGAGTTTTGAAAGGCGCTTAGAAATGATATGGATTATTATTATTATTATTATTATTATTATTATTATTATTATTATTATTTATCTATTATTATTATAGTTATCTATTAGCTAGGTAGCTAGCTAACTTGATCTATTTGAGTTATTCCCGATTGAACAGGGTCACCATTGCTGGGTACCTAGCTAGCTATCTATTTGCTGTTGTCAGAGGTGTTCGATCGGACACTGTGGACAAAGACTCGAACCCAGAAAGATTTTTACTGCCGGCAGGAGACACAGCCATTCATGACAGACGCCTGAATTCTGCAGATGGCGAAATTAGAAGGAAAACACATAAATAACGCGATGGTGAATCGTTTTGTGTTGCACCAAGACTACTATTTGATACTAGGTCTGTGTAAGCTCTCAGTCGTACAGGAGTGGTCCATCGATGAGAAGGTTTCTTCAGCCGTCATCTGTACAAAAGTTTTGTACAGATGACGGCTGAAGAAACCTTATTTGATACTAGTTGACACAAATTCCCAGCGGACAAATCAGCCCATTTCCAACGGAGCTTGGGCGCCATCTTGTGCATTTTCTGGGACGCTACATTGGAGTCCAGACGACTCGAATTGATATGGAAGGTCTTCTTTAATGGATTGCAAACATGTATGCTTTCCTCTTCAGAACTACAGTAAAGTCTCGTTATATCGATATTGGATATATCGATAGTCCCGGTTATATCGATACTATTTCTATGCACGCACGGAGAAAATTACATGCAAACAGGCTCGGATATATCGATAGTCCCGGTTATATCGATATTTTTTCGGACTCCCTTGAATATCGATATAACGAGACTTTACTGTATTTGAATCATATTCATAACTGAATGGTAACAAAAAAAGCATCTTCTCCGAATCTGAACTCTCTGAAGCCTTTTTTTTTATTCTGGAGCAAGGCAGTTTGTGAAGGAGTATCCTGGCGTGACGTCACGAACAAGGGGGCGGGACTTTTGAATCTCCCCAGTTTTGAGCTCATTTTGTGGCAGTTTTGGTACACTTTAATTCATTTTTGAATAAAAAAATATCAGCCTGTGTATTTTGGCTATTTTAGATGCTCTAAAACGTTTTTCTGATGTCATTTAAGAAACAAAAAAATGGTGTCGGTTGTCCTTTAAAGCACCAACCTGAGACCAGTCGACCGGCATATTGTATCGTATATTGTATTGTATGTAAGAATAGTACACACTCTAATATCACTTCCATAAACAGAAAACGTTGCTATTCATGTGGTATTGGCGGTGGATTTTTATGAACCCAAAGAAAACATCGGAAATGATCCGACGGCGACTGATTTATTTTCAGTCAGCGCAGACCAAAATCCATTCAGGTCCATTTTTTGGCTTGGCTCTAACTGAAACCTTGGTGGTCTTCAACAGGTGGAGATCACGCTGCAGGATGTCAATGACAACCCGCCCGTTTTCCCCAACGACATCCTGGACGTGAGAATCGAGGAGAACGTGGGGGACGGCTTCCGGATAATGCAGCTAACAGCCACGGATGCGGACGAGGTAACGGCTCCCAGAGTTTCTGTTAGGCCTGCCAGTGGTTTTTGCACCTGTTTTGCACTTGGAGTTTCACACTGTTGACACACTCAAAGTTTAGCCGTACG
The DNA here is from genome assembly GCF_051943395.1 of Hippocampus bargibanti. Lineage (NCBI taxonomy): Eukaryota > Metazoa > Chordata > Actinopteri > Syngnathiformes > Syngnathidae > Hippocampus > Hippocampus bargibanti. The sequence continues at coordinate 35,770,171 of NC_142735.1, read as the reverse complement.
ATGCTAACTACGTAGCTTTGTGGTTCGCGATGAAACTCTAGTAAGATACGAGAACATCATGAATCAGAAAATGTGGACGTTTGAGTTTGTCATTACTTGTACATGAAAAGTTAGGTGGGTGTAAGCTCTCAGTCGTACAGGAGTGGTCCATCGATGAGAAGGTTTCTACAGCCGTCATCTGGACTTCTTTCAAGGTGTCGGACTTCTCATCCAAGATGCTTCGTCAGCGAACTAAATTTTTTCTGGTAGCTTTGGCCATCTATCTATCTATCTATCTATCTATCTATCTATCTATCTATCTATCTATCTATCTATCTATCTATCTATCTATCTATCTATCTATCTATCTATCTATCTATCTATCTATCTATCTATCTATCTATCTATCTATCTATCTATCGTTCTTCTCCTTCTTCTTCTCCTTCTTCTTCTCCTTCTTCTTCTTCTTCTTCTTCTTCTTCTTCTTCTTCTTCTTCTTCTTCTTCTTCTTATTATTATTATTATTATTATTATTATTAAAATGTGGAATTGAATTTCCTCCAACCTTTGCCTTGATCAAAGTAGTATAAAGTGCATCTGTCCTATCCTGTGATTTCTTCTTAAACCAAATTTACCAACACGAGAGCTACGAGAGTTACCGTCACTCAAGCCACACGGCGTAAATTTGGCTAGCTGTCTGACTATCTGGCTATCTAGCCAACTACCTAGCTGGCTATCTATTTGCTAGCTAGCTATTTACTGTCTATTAGTTGTCTTGCTGGTTATCTAGCTGGCTTTATATTAGCTATCTAGCTGTCTATATGTTAGCTGGCTATATATTAGCTATCTAGCTGCTATTAACTATCTATCTGGCTCGCTATCTGGCTGGCTGGCTATCTGGCTATCTAGCTAGCTACCTAGCTGGCTATCTATTTGCTATCTAGCTAGCTACCTGGCCACCTAGCTATTTGCTATCTATTAGCTATCTAGCTGGCTATTAGCTATCTATCTGGCTGGTTGTCTAGCTGTCTAGTTATTAGCTATATATTAGCTAGCTTTCTATCTATTTGAGTTCCTTCCGGGTTGAGTGACCGTTGGCGCGTGTGGCTGCCGCTGCTCACCCACAGCAAAACGTCTTTTTGTGACTGTCAAGTGACCTTTAGAGTTTTGAAAGGTGCTTAGAAATAAAATGTATTATTATTATTACTGTATCTATTAGCTAGCTAGCTAGATTTCTATTTTTAGTTACTTCCGTGTTGAGTGAACGCTGGCGCGTGTGGCTGCCGCTGCTCACCCGCAGAAAAAAATATCCTGTGACTGTAAAGTGTCCTTGAGAGTTTTGAAAGGCACTTTTAAATGAAACATATTATTATTATTGTTATTATTATTACTGGATCTATTAGCTAGCTAGCTATCTTTCTATGTATTTGAGTTACTTGAAAGGCGCTTAGAAATCAAATGTTTTATTATTATTATTATTATTATTATTATTATTATTATTATTATTAAATCCAGCATTCAACACGAAAATGACTTCTTCACAGCACCGTAACCTGCTCGTGCCACTTGAGCAACAAAGTGGGATTACCGTACGTGACAGACACTAGCTCGGCGTGGCTAAAATTAGCGCCGCCTGACCTTTGGCACACCTGACGGCGGCAGATTAGCAACTGTGGTTTGCCTGAGCATACCAACACGTTGACCTACTGGCGCGTAATCCCCCTCAGACGCAGCGCCAACACACACGCTTGGAAATCATTCCGATGTCTCGCACGTTTTTTTAACGTTATCTGAGAGGTTCCAAAGGGAGAGTGTCCTGCCCTTGTCGCTAACGCCCGCTCGCTAACCCCAATTCACCCCCTCAAGAATGACATCACTGGAAAAGCCTTTTGTAAAAACACTCGATAAATCCACTCTTGCTTACTTATATCCATTTAGTTCACAAACGACTTTGTAGACAAAACTGAAATGACACGGAAGGACTTCTTTAATCGATTGCAAACATGTATGCTTTCCTCTTCAGAACTATTTGAATCCTATTCATAACTGGATGAGTAACAAGAAAGCATCTTCTCCGAATCTGAACGCTCTGAAGCCATTGTTTTGATTCTGGAGCAAGGCAGTTTGCGAAGGAGTATCCTGGCGTGATGTCACGGACAAGGGGGCGGGACCATCTGAAACTCGCAATTTCCTGGGTCATTTTGAAGTAGTTTTGGGACACTCGAAGTCATTTTTATTTTGCATTTGATTAAAAAAACAGCCTGCGTGTTTTGGCTATTTTAGATGCTCTTAAACATTTTTCTGATGTCAGTTCGGAAACCAAAAAAATTTTGTCGCTTGTCCTTTAAGGCTAACCTTATTGGTCTGTGCAAGCTCTCAGTCGTACAAGAGTGGTCCATCGATGAAAAGGTTTCTTCAGCCGTCATCTGTACTCCTTTGAAGGTGTCTGACGTTTCGCTTCTCATCTGAGGAGTTTCAAAATATAGCTACCAGCAAATTTTAGTTCGCTGACGAAGCTCCTCACATGAGAAGTGAAACGGCCGACACCTTCAAAGCAGTGCAGATGAAGTATCTTAAAGGAACCTTTAATGGGTTGTAGTGAAAAATAAACATTGAATAAAATAGAAGCTCTATAAAGATATGTACATGTACAGCAGGAAAGAATACATATGTGTACTGCGTGTTTTGGGTATTTTAGATGCTATAAAACGTTTTTCGGATGTCAGTTCGGAAACCAAAAAAATGGTGTCGGTTGTCCTTTAAATGACGAGGCCACACAACTTTCAAACACGCAGCTGTCGGCCTTGCCCTCACGGCGTTTGAGGAAAGTAGCACTTAGAAACTGTATATATCAATTGTAAATCTCAGAGCCTAAGGCAAGTTGAAAATCACTTTGGAACGCTGGATTTCAGGGTCTTTCATCTCAAAAGGGCATATGGCTTTGAAATTATGCTGACATTTTCCTGATGCAAATTTCAGAGGATGGAAGTCTGAGCTAAAATTCCCATCAGCAAATCATTTAGAGCTGAATTGAAGAAAAAAAAATGGTACATTTTAACAGGGATGTGTTCTTAACAAGTAAAAGTTCCACTCCAGCCAAGTTCGTTGCCCACATCCTTGTGCAGGAAACCTTCGTTGCACCGACGCTGGGAACACATCGGAAGATTTCCCCTTTGAGGCCAAGCTGTTGACCAGCTGACAGGCTGAATGCAGACATCATAACCCAGACTGAAAAAATTCTGTCTGGCTGAGCCCGTTTTCACCCCAGGAACTGAATTTCAATCAGTGTTCGAGGCCGTGGACCAATACTGGATCATACAATCCGCATTGATTTATGTAGCGCTTTAAAGGACAAGTGACACCATTTTTTTTTGTTTCCTAACTGACGTCAGAAAAACGTTTTATAGCATCTAAAATACACAAAACACACAGTATGATGTTTTTAGTCAAATGCAAAAAAAAAACAATAAAAATAAGTTAGTGTGCTAAAACGGCAAAAAATTGAGCTTCGAATTGGGCATTTTCATAAAGTCCCGCCCCCTTGTTCGTGATGTCACGCCAGGATGTCTTGCCTTGCTGTAGAACCAAAACAATAGCTTCAGATCGGGAGAAGATGCTTTCTTGTTCCTCATCCAGTTATGATTATGATTCCAATAGTTCTGAAGAGGAAAGCATAAATGTTTGGAATCGATTAAAGAAGTCCTTCCGTATCAATTCGAGCCAATATAGCATCCCAGAAAATGCACAAGATGGCGCCCAAGCTCTGTTGGAAACAATAATAATAATAATTATAATATAATAATAATAATTAGCTAACTAGCTTTCTATCAGAGTTACTTCCATGTTGAGTGAAGGCCTCGTTAGCTATCTATTAGCTGTCTATTAGCTACCTAGCTTTCCATCCGAGTTACTTAGTGCTATATTAGCTGTCTATTAGCTAGCTAGCTTTCTATCTGAGTTACTTGGGTTGAGTGAAGGCCTAGCAAGCTATATTTTAGCTATATATTAGCTAGCTAACTTTATCTATTTGAGATTAACGTCGCCGGTCTGTAAGAACTTCTGACCTGATGTTTCATATCTGTGTCAGGTTTTCTTTGGTAGCGTATATTTTTCATTGGACCATTAGGGTGGCTATCTGTTGGCTATCTGGATAGCTAGCTGGCTATCTATTAGCTATATATCCAGCTAGCCAGCTATCTATTAGCTGACTGGCTGGTTAGCTGGCTATCTATTAGCTATCTATTAGCTAGATCGCTGGCTGGCTTGTTATCTACAGGCTCTCTAATAGCCAGCTAGCTAGCTTTTTATTTATTTGAGTTCAGTGAACTATGGCGCGTGTGGCCGCCACTACTCTTCCACAGAAAAACTTGTCGTGTGACTGTAAAGTGACTTCCCGGTTGAGTGAAGCCGAGCTAGCTATCTGTTAGCTATCTATTAGCTAGCTGGCTTTCTATCCGAGTTACTTAGATATCTATTAGCTGTCTATTTCTGTGTTTCTGTGTTGTCTCAGCAACAGTCTCAGGCAATAGAAGAGGTTGAAAAACGTTGATTTGGATTCACGAAAAGCAGCGTGCAGGGGACAGTGTGTGAGGGTATTATCGCCGAGAAAGCACGGCAATTTCACTCGGATATCATCAAGAGGCAGCTACATCAACGACTAACATAAAGGTAAATAAAACGACTTTATTATACAGGACAGTTTATTTCTTAAATTACAATACAATAGCACATTTATTATACATAAAATAAGGTATATTTTGTGTAATTTTAAGGCTTATTTAGTAGAAAATTATTTTTTATGGGCACCTGGGAACAGATTATTCTCATTTTAATGGTTTCCTATGGGAAATTAATGTTTGGAATACACACTTTTCGCCTAACACACACTTTCTGGAACCCAATTAAGTTCGTAAGCTAAGGTATCACTGTATGTGGTTAAAACTATTAATATGTGGACTTTGGACTAGTTTTCAAGTGGTCTGGGGGTTTTGCGTGCAGTTTTCTTCCTCTCCCCTTTCCTGTACGCATGGTTCATTTTGCCCTTTGTGACATCTCAACGTCACTGCCATGCCTGGAAATGAATTCAAGCCAAATCTCCAGCTACTTTTGCTTTCCTGGATAGCCACCGCGTCCAATAGAAGCAGGTGAAGAGTGTCAGCACGTAGTTTTTCAACCCTATGCAGTCCTGAAGCCTTCAGTCTGCTAAAGGACTTTCCTTCTGTTCCTACTGGAAGGCTGCTGTTTAATTGGTTAACACCCCCCTTTCCCACGCGGCCTTACTTTCCCCGATGAATTGTCTATCGATAGCCGTAAAGTCTGCTTGAGTCAAGGTCAAGAGTAAAAGTGCCGTTTGTGTGTAAGATCTTAATCACATGCTTTGCGAAACAGATTTTGGGTGGTTTTCTCAAAACGCTATGGGCCACCTGCCACGTTTATTAATTGGCAAAGCCACAAGCGTTCGTTTCCGGCTCGCGGCCCAAGTGCCTGATGGGATTTCCAGAACGAGAGACACTGATTGATGACAGCGGGATTTTTAGATGACGAGAGACTCGCGCCGGCTGCCTTCTTACTTTTTGGGTTTTATTGCACCTGGACCACATAAGGGGGGGTCGGTCTCTGGTAATGCCATGAGACAAGGTCAAACATTCTCGAAGAACTCATCTTGAATTGTGGCCAAAGTCACTTGGAAAGCTTCTTTTTATGAACAATGGTCATGTTTCAACTTGTGAACCCTAATTCGACTTTTAGGCTTTATTGAGTTAAAAAGGTTCGCATATTTAAAGGACAACCGACGCCTTCGGACAAGTTGCGTGCACAATTTGGAAAATCACTTCAAATGACTTCTACTCAGCGCATTTTACAAAGATTCCACCGCATATAGCTATATTTTACATTTTAAGATTCGGGCTGAATATTCAGGAAGTCTTGTTTTCCACTTGATGACGATGCCCTAAGTGACGTCACGGAGGGAATGCCCCTTAACCGAGAAAGCGACACACAATGCATTTTGGGCACTTCTTTTCGCCTGAAAACACTGTGTTGATGGCGAAATTAGAAAGAAAACACATAAATAACGCAATGGTGAATCGTTGTGTCTTGCACCAAGACTACTATTTGATTCTAGTTGACACAAATTCCCAGCAAACAAATCAGCCCATTTCCAACATAGCTTGGGCGCCATCTTCTGCATTTTCTGGGACGCTACATTGCAGTCCTGACGGCTCGAATTGATACAAAATGACTTCCTTCCTCGATTGCAAACATTTATGATTTCCTCTTCAGAACTATTTGAATCATATTCATAACTGGATGAGTAACAAGAAAGCATCTTCTCCCAATCTGAAGCCATTGTTTTGATTCTCGAGCAAAGTAAAGACGTGTTTGCGTGACGTCACGAACAAGGGGGCGGGACCTTCTGAAACTGAAACTTTCTGAGGTCATTTTGAAGTACAGTAAAGTCTCGTTATATCGATATCGGATATATCGATAGTCCCGGTTATATCGATACTATTTCTATACACGCACGGAGAAAATTACATGCAAACAGGGTCGGATATATCGATAGTCCCGGTTATATCGATATTTTTTCGGACTCCCTTGAATATCGATATAACGAGACTTTACTGTAGTTTTGGGACATATTCATTGGTGTTTTGCATTTGACTAAAAATATCAGCCTGCGTGTTTTGGGTATTTTAGATGCTATAAAACGTTTTTCTGATGCCAGTTAGGAAACAAAAAATGGTGTTGCTTGTCTTTTAAGGCTCAGTGAAACCCACCCTTTCATCGGCGACACATTTCAAGGTTTGCGGAGAGCCTCTTAAAAAGCAGCTGATAGATCCTTTTGTACGAGCCGCAACGCACGTGGCAGACGCTATTGTAGCCATGGCGGTGGGAGTGCAGGGTCTTTGGAACCGGAGAGGAGACCTCGAATGCAATATGATGCCTGAAAGCGCCCGATGACAGAGGCCTGACGCTCAGGTTTGCGCTGGTGACAAACACAGCTCAGACAACTGTCTCGCCTTGTGGCTTTTTTTTAAATTTTATGTGTTTAAAAAAAAAAAGCAACATCAAAAACCGGCTGCTATTCAGCGGGATGAAGCGAGGGGGGTCCGATTACATACAACTGCTTAAAAGCCAAGCCAGAAGAGACTCTTTCAGTTGTATGTGGGGAGGTTGTCGGGTGCTTTCTGATCCTACCTTTACAATAGGAGGTTTAGATGAGTGTATTAGCATATTTAGTAGCTGTCGCCTCATGACAATTGGATTCCCATGACATGGTGGCCTCACATGTATTGGAACAACTCCGTTCTGTGTTCTGCACTTTGAAAAGTTAAGCACGGCTTTTAGCTGAGTGGGAAACTAGTTTGATAAGATGTGTGTGTGTGTTTTCATATTGAAGCATTTAACCAATCACATTTCAGCCATCTGTCACGATCTGGTTGGTGACCAACGTGTGGCGCTGTCGCACCCTGCGGCACCTGCACAGGTGTTGGTCGTTCCAATCCGTGGCAGACTGTCACGTTCTGGTTAGCGACCAACGGATAGCGCTGACGGCCCCGCCCTCAGTTGCACAGGTGTTGATCGTCCTCATCAGTGGCAGTTAAAAGGACTCCCAGCACCACCATTTGATGTCGGGTCATTTTATGTACTGTGTATGTGTTTGCCTCACTCCGTCAAGGTTTGCAAGGTGGTGATGCTGGTTGTGGTTACCAAAAAAAGCAGGCAGGGGGGAGCAGCAGGTTGTATTTGACAAATTCTATTAAAATAAAGACAGAAGGAACAAAATCTAAAACATCAAAGTAATCTGAACAGAAAAGTACAAAGTATCAAAGAAAACCATGAGTAAAAATCTGCCAAGATGAAACAAACCTGACAGGGTGAAGCAAATACATACCCAGTACATACAATGACCCGACACCGAATGGTCGTGCTGGGAGTCCTTTTAACTGCCACTGATGAGGACGACCAACAAAAGTACTTTTTAAGTTTCTTCAAGTCACAAGTTATTTTCTGGCCAACGGCATCCTATTGTGGATTGATTCAGACGTAGCACTACTGAAGGCCTAGGACTAACATGCATGGCCCGCCACTGCTTTGAAGCCAAAGTCCAATCCCGTGAAGACGTTTATCGTTTTTTTTTTTTCCATTGTGGTCTTCCTTCTGTTTCAGAATAGCTCTACCAATCAATTGCAATCTGCATTACTCCCACCGGTTCACCCTAACTCTGAACAGGATCGATTAGGAACTCTAAACTGATCACCTATTTTTTCCTCTCTACCTCAAGGGTCCAAATGCTTTGGTAACGTACACCATCATCAGCGGTGCGGACGACAGTTTTCGGATTGACCCCGAGTCTGGCGATCTGATCGCCACCAAGAAATTGGACCGGGAACGGCGCTCCAGTTACTCCCTGCTGGTACGAGCCGACGACGGGAAGCAGTCGTCTGACATGAGGCTCAACATCACCGTCGAGGACGTCAACGACCACACGCCCAAGTTCTCAAGACCGGTGTACTCGTTTGACATCCCCGAAGACATGGCATCAGGTAGGGAATTTTTCATGCTTTGGGGATGCAGTTGAAGTTCGTCAGCGAATTAAAGTATTTTGCTGGTAGTTTCGGCCCTATATATATATCCCTACTGTCCAGACATGGCGGTGCCAGACTCTGCTACACTGATTACTTCTATTGTCCTGCCTGAGTATGAGGTCTACGAATGGCCTGATTGCCCCATTTGCTCAGTCGTGGACAGTCGTAGACCTCATACTCAGGCAGGACAATAGAAATAATCAGTCAGGACAATAGAAGTAGTCAGTGTAGCCGCAACCTGAGAGCAGGGACCAATCATAGCAGAGTCTGGCACCGCCACGTCAGGACAGTAGGGATATATATATATAGGGCCGAAACTACCAGCAAAAGACTTTAGTTTGCTGACAACGCCTCTTGGATAAGAATCGAAAGGTCCTTCAAAGAAGTACAGATGACGGCTGAAGAAACCTTTTCATCGATGGACCACTCCTGTACGACTGAGTGCTTACACGGACGAATCCTTGAAGGGGTTTATTTTTGTGTCTTCGCAGGCTCCATTGTGGCGGCCATCCTTGCCAGCGACTCTGACTCAGGAGTGAACGGCGAGGTCACCTACTCATTGGAGGATGACGACGAGGACGAGACCTTCCTGCTCAACCCGGTGACTGGTGTTTTCAACGTAACGCGCCCGCTGGATTACGAGAATCAGCAGTACTACATCCTGACGGCCAAGGCGGTGGACGGTGGTGGGCAGGCAAGCACAGTTAGGGTCTACTTCAACATCCTGGACGTGAACGACAACGCGCCAACATTCAACAGCACCGTGTACAGCGCTTCGGTTTTGGAGAACCTGCCGCCTGGATCGAGCATTGTTGCTGTCAGTGCCACGGATGCAGATGATGGTATGTGTCACGCAGGGCAACAAACATATGTGTAGTATAACACACACACCTTTGACTTGTTGACACCTGATATCACGTTCACATACGTCTTTGTAACTTCTCAGTCGTACAGGAGTGGTCCATCGATGAAAAGGTTTCTTCAACCTCGTTTTGCAAACCTCTTGCCTTGCGAACGTTTCGATTTACGAACGTTACATTGATGAAAATTTTACCTTGGCATATAAACTATTTTTTGGGTTTTTGTCCTCTATCCCCCACCCCCAGTCTTCAGTTAAAGCCACGTGATTGGTCAATATTAAAGAGACAGGCAGACTACAGAGAGAGAGAGTGTTAAAATGGATAGAAAACAGTGAAATTTGGACTCGTTTCAACTTTGATAGTTCAAAGGCAGAGTGTAGACTGCAAGGTTAAAATATCCCATCAATCAGGCTCCACAAATTACCCACACAAGCCATCTGTACACTTCATGCAAAAAGCTATCAACCCAGCTAAACAGAAAACGATTGATGATGAACAAGGTAAAATGATCGCAGAGAAAGCACCTCCAAGGGATCATTCCTCAAGATGGTGAAAGAAGGCGACGTTCCTCATCAAGTGTTTCATGCTGATGAAACCGGTCACTCCATTCCATCAAGCCAGCAACGACCATCACAAAGGTCAAAACGACTTTATTATATAACTACAATTTATTTCTTTAATTATAATACCATAGGACATTTATTATACATACAATAAAGTATATTTTGAGTAGTTTTAAGACTTAGAAAATTAAAAAAAATGATGTTTTATGGGGACCTGGGAACGGATTATTCTCATTTCAATGGTTTTCTATGGGAAATTAATGTTTGGAATACACATTTTTCACCTTACACACTGTCTGGGAACCAATTAAGTTCGTAAGCCAAGGTATCACTGTATTGGCTTTTTTTCCAAGCCCACTGTCCAGTAATTACCCCTACAGGCGCTGGCTTTGACCTACATTCTCAGGGAACGAAGGCGTCCAGTCCTCGCCACAATCTCCAAAACGTATAGCTGCCTGTTCCCACTGTCCAAATACACCAGCGCCATTGTTAGCACTTCCTAAGCCGTGCCCTTTGACCCAGCCCCCTTTTGTCTGTGGGTCGCGCAGCTTGAACTCGGATGGCAGTGTCACTCATAGCTTTGATAAGGGATTACTTGAGCACTGTAAATGCGACTGTGTTGTGTTGTGGGAAGGTGCAGATGCTTTCCACATGAACAACTTGTTGAGTTGGATTACCAGCGTTCAATTCAAGATGGACCCTCGAAATCCCAATGGCATTTTTTTTGCAATTGGCAATAATAATAATCATCATCATCTTCATCATCATCATAATAATACAGTAAAGTCTCGTTATATCGATATCGGATATATCGATAGTCCCGGTTATATCGATACTATTTCTATGCACGCACGGAGAAAATTACATGCAAACAAGGTTGGATATATCGATAGTCCCGGTTATATCGATATTTTTTCGGACTCCCTTGAATATCGATATAACGAGACTTTACTGTAGTACATTTCATTTAGAAGCGCATTTCAAAACTCTCAAGGTCACTTTACAGTCACAGGATAGGTTTTTCTCTGGGTGAGCAGCGGCAGCCACACGCGCCAGCGTTCACTCAACCAGGAAGTAGACAGAAAGCTAGCTAGATAGCTAATAGATAGATAGCTAGTGTGTCAGCTAGATACCTAATAGATAGCTAGATAAATAGTTAAATAACTAATAAATAGCTAATAGATAGCTAATAGACAGCTAGCTAGCCAGCTGGACAACCAGATAGCTTATTGATAGCTAGCCTGCATTATTATTATTATTATTATTATTATTATTATTATTATTATTATTATTATTATTATTATTATTATTATTCTGTAGTTAGTGTGTGGTTACAGGTTTACAGTCATAATTTATATTTTGGCGGTGTAGTATGATTTCAATTGGAATCATTAGGAATTTCCGTTTGACATAATTCTTTATGAGAGACGACAGTCTAGCAAGCTAGCTACCTATCTATTTGCTATCTATTAGCTATCTATTAGCTGACTCGCTAGATATCTAGCAATCTATTGTTTAGCTATCGTTTAGCTATCTAGCTGGCTAGGTAGCTATCTATTAGCGACTGTATCCTGTGAATGTAAAGTGACATTGAGAGTTTTGAAAGGTGCTTATCAATGAAATGTATTATTATTATTACTGTATCTATTAACTAGCTAGCTTGCTTTCTATCTATTTGAGTTACTTGCGGGTTGAGTGAACGCTGGCGCGTGTTGCTGCTGCCACTCACCCGGAAAAACTTATCCTGTAACTGTAAAGTGACCTTGAGTGTTTTGAAGGGCGCTTATAAATGAAATGTATTATTATTATTATTATTATTATTATTATTATTATTATTATTATTATTATTATTATTATTGTTATTATTATTGTTATTATTGTTGTTGTTGTATCTACTGCCTATCTGGCTAGCTAGCTGGCTATCTATTAGCTATCTTTCCAGCTCGCAAGCTCTCTATTAGCTGGCTGGTTAGTGCTATCTATTAGCTATATATTAGCTAGCTAGCTGGCTGGCTTGTTATCGATAGGCGCTCTAATAGCTAGCTAGCTTTCTATCTATTTGAGTTACTTGCGGGTTGAGTGAAAGCTGGCGCGTGTTGCTGCTGCTACTGACCCACAGAAAAACGTATCCTGTGACTGTAAAGTGACCTTGAGAGTTTTGAAGGGCGCTTATAAATAAAATGTATTATTATTATTATTATTATTATTATTAAGAAACAGCAGAATGACAAATGTTTAACTTGAGGTTAGTAGGAGGACCTAAGTGAAACTTTTTGTTTGCAAACAGGAAAAAAACAAACAAACGTGCCTCACGTCTGGATATAGAAAACAATCAGAGGTTCCCTTGTTTCCGCTAATTTTTCAACACGCAGACATCCATTTCCCATTGCAACCCTTGCGAGCTATTTTTTGTCATCTATGCTCTTTGTATGAGATTTGGATCTTGCCATGTCAACATAATTAGTCCTCCAGTGGTGGAGGTGTTTGTGTGGTCTCGATGATCCTAGGAGCTACGTTGTCTGGGGTTTTATGCCCCTGGTAGGGTCACAATGGGGAAATTTGCAAATTGTCTGTCTTATTTTGATGCAGGTCATTGTTATCATAGTGACTACAGAGTGTTGTGGCCAAATCAGGCTGGTTTCTGAAAATATTGTATACCTTAAAGGACAACCGACACCCCTGGACAAGTTGTGTCCATAATTTGTAAAATGACTTCAAATGACTCCTACTGAGCGTATTTTACGAAGATTCCACCGCATATAGCTATATTTTACGTTTTAAGACTCGCGCTGAATTTTCAGGAAGTCTTGTTTTTGAGTTGGTGATGAGTCCGTACGTGACGTCACTGAAGGAACGCCCCTGACTGAAAAAAGGACACATTGTAGTAGTACTGTGTGGAAATGTATTTTGCTGTACTTGTTTGGTCTGAAAACCTTGTGTTGCACCAAAAAGCCGCCAGAAGAGGGCGACCAAGCTCCATGGAAGGAATTAATCAGCCTGTGGAAACGGGCTGATTAATTCCTCACAAGAGCTTGGACGCCATTTTCTGCCTCTTTTTGGGTGATACATTTCCCCCCAATGTTGCCTCAAAATGGCACGGAATAAATTCTAAATTCTAAAATAATGAATCAGCCCGTTTCCACAGGCTGATAAATTCCTTATATGGAGCTTGGACGCCCTTTCTTGTGCAACACGAGGTTTTCAGACCAAACAAGCCTATACGTGATGGAACTACTGCTATAATGTGTCCTTTTTTTCGGTCAGGGGCGTTCCTTCAGTGACGTCACGTACGGACTCGTCATCATCTCAAAAACAAGACTTCCGGAATATTCAGCACTAGTCTTAAAACGTAAAATATAGCTATATGCGGTGGAATCTTTGTAAAATACGCTGAGTAGTCATTTGAAGCCATTTTACAAATTATGGACACAACTTGTCCGGAGACCTCGGTTGTCCTTTAAGAAACCTTTTCCTCGATCGGACAGTCATGACACTAAACCCTTACCATCCATTGCAATCACTATTTTGTCATATCTCTTCTGCTTCAGGTCCCAATGCACATCTTCTCTACAAAATTGCATCCGGTGATCCACAGGAGCACTTTGTCCTCACCAAAGACGGGGTTCTACAAACCAAAAAGGCCTTGGACCGGGAGATGCAATCCTTCTACAACTTGGTCATCACAGTCAACGACTTAGCTCCGCCGCCGATGAGCCGTTTCACTAGCACAGCCCAAGTGTCTCTCATCCTCTTGGATGTCAACGACTGCGCACCCACGTTCATCTCGCAAAAGATGATGTACATCCAGGAGAACACACCGGTGGATACATCGGTGTTCACTGCCCGGGCTACGGATGCCGACAGTGGGCCCAACAGCTATGTGCAGTATTCTCTCAAAGGACCCTTCGGTAACAAATTTAGCATCGGTACTATCGACGGGGAAATTAGGTTGATGGGAGAATTGGACAGAGAGGAGCTCGCTAACTACACTCTGACAGTGGTGGCAACCGATAAAGGTGAACCGCCGCTATCCTCTACCATGGATGTGACTATTTTGGTTCTGGACGTCAACGACAACACGCCAAGCTTCTCCCAAAATATCTATGATATTGAGATAGAGGAAAACACTTTGAGCGGGACGGACATCATCCAGGTGTTTGCCAGCGACGCAGACGAAGGTACAAATGGACAAATCCGCTTTTCGGTCTCAGGAGGAAATACCAACGGAGACTTCAGAATGGATTCGGTCACTGGGATGGTGTCGGTGGCGAAAGAACTGGACCGGGAACTCCGGTCTTCTTACTCGTTGGCAGTTCAAGCGTCTGACCGTGGAAGCAGTCCGAGGGTTGACCGCGCCACGGTGAACATCGTGTTGCTGGATGTCAATGACTGCTCTCCTCTGTTTGAGCTCTCTCCTTACACGGTCAACGTTCAGGAAAACCTTCAGGAGCTACCGAGAAACATCCTGCAGGTGACTACCTTTACTTTCTACAGCCGTTTCAGAGGTATTCACAAAGCAAACCGTTTCTTTCTCACCATTGACAGTTCTACCGTGTCCCCCGTCCTTCAGGTCAAGAGCCTGGGTGTCATCCTCGTTAGCTCACTATCTTTTCACTCCCATATAAATAACATAACTCGGTCTGCATATTTCCACCTCCGTAATATCAATCGTCTCCATCCCTCTCTCACTCCTCACACCACTGCTATCCTTATCCACAGTCTCGTCACCTCCCGTATCGATTATTGTAACTCACTTCTTTTCTGGGTCAATCAAAAATTTCTCCAGAAGCTCCAACTAGTCCAAAATTCCTCAGCCCGGAACATCACAAAAACCACCTCCTTTCACCACATCACTCCTGTCCTCCAGCAGCTCCATTGGCTCCCTGTTAAACTTCGTATTGATTTCAAGATACTTCCGTTTACATTTAAAGCCATCCATAACCTTGCCCCCCCCCCCCCCTATCTGTCTGACCAAACATCATGGCTGGTCTCACCACAGTTTTACAGACTTTTCCTTTCATCCTAGCTGAAACCCTTCTATCACACATCACGCCTGACATTTTTCCCCAGCGATTCCGGCCTTCCTGAACACCCTTCTTCACCTCTTTTCCACACTCTCCATTGCTCTGGACAGTTGACCCCAAGTATTTAAAATTGTCCACCTTCTTTATCTCTTCTCCCTGGAGTAATTCCAATTGGGCAAATTGAATAAGTAATGAACTTCCTGCCGTCAATAATGATCTTTCTAGTACTTTTATGAAGTAGCCGACATCACACATTTATCAATCCGACACTGATCACATCATAACCGAATGTTTTGGTGGTCTAGATGCTCAACTTACGTCCTTGTCTGTTTGTTCTAGGTTGTCGCCAGGGACGACGATCAAGGCACCAATGGTCAGCTAAGCTACATGCTAAGTGGCGGCAACGACCAAGCCGCCTTCAGCTTGTCGTCCAGCGGTCAACTGAGTCTGACTCACACTCTGGACCGAGAGGCTCAAGGGGAATACATCCTGCTGATCACAGCTACAGATTCGGGTGAGGCCAAAGTCCCAATTTTTTTTAAGCTATGAGGTCTGGCGTAAAAAGTGATTTTTATTCGTTTTTGGAAGAGCTTCCAGAATAGATGACTTCTTTCTGCAGTTGTACCACTTTTTTTTTTCCTTAAAGGACAACCGACACTATTTTTTTGTTTCCTAACTGACATCAGAAAAACGTTTTATAGCATCTAAAATACCCAAAACACGCAGGCTGATATTTTTAGCCAAACGTAGAACGGCAATAAAAATGAGTCAAATTGGCCCAAAACTGCCACAAAATGAGCTCGGAAATGGGCAGATTCAGAAAGTCCCGCCCCCTTGTTCTTGACGTCACTATTGGTCACATTTCCGAGTCACATTTTTGAGAATCAAAACATCGCAGGGATACGAAAATGACGAAAATGCACAAGATGGCGCACAAGCTCCGTTGGAAATGGGCTGATTTGTCCGCTGGGAATTTGTGTCAACTAGTATCAAATAGTAGTCTTGGTGCAACACACGATTCACCATCGCGTTATTTATGTGTTTTCCTTCTAATTTGGCCATTGACACCGATCAACACGAAGTTTTCAGACCAAACAAAGTACCCAAAATGCATTGTGTGTTGCTTTATCGGTCAGGGGTGTTGCTTCCGTGACGTGGCGTCATGAATCGTCATCAACTCGAAAACAAGACTTCCTGAATATTCAGCGCGAGTCTTAAGAGGTAAAATATAGCTATATGCCGTGGAATGCGCTCAGTAGAAGTCATTTTACAAATTATGGACGCAACATGTCCGGATGGGTCGATTATCCTTTAATGGACAAAGGTGGCGGTGCCAGACCCCTGCTTAGATAGGTCCCTGCTCTAAGATTGGCGGGAGCAGTGGACCACTCCCTGAAGCTAATCTGATGACGTCTTTTGTTTTATCTGATTATGTTCTATGACTGGCCCTGATTGGCCAATTTGCTCTGGTATCACCTCATCAGCATGACTAAGCCTATGTGGTAACGATCTAGGAAGTCTGTTCCAAGCACGATCCAAATTAAAAGGTCTTAAAAGGTAAAATATAGCTATACATGGTGGAATCTTTGTCAAATGCGCTCAGTAGAAGTCATTTGAAGTGATTGTACAAACGCAACTTGTCCGGAGGTGTCGGTTGTCCTTTAAGGGGTGATTGGGTTTATCCGGTGAGGTCTGTCCTTAAATGGTCACTTTCGGCGTCCAGTAACATACTTGAAGATCACCCAAGAAAGAATCCAATAAACCTGAGCGCAGTCAACAAATATTTTGATTTCACGGTGTGCGCAACTCTTATTTTGTGTGGCCCGATAAGCTAAACATTTGGAGAATTTTTAGCTCGCAAACTAGCGGGTGTTTTTTTTTTAACGATCTGGTCCCTAGAAATACATTGAGCGGCTTTGACTGAATAATATCTGGGGTTTATTTGGATATGGCGGCTGGTCTTGTTTTAGTCCGATAAAAGCTTAACGTGTTATTGCTCCGAGGTCAGTTAATGTGCAGTTCAACGAGAAACATGCGTTGCCTTGTTGCAACCAAATCACATGCTGTCTCGGCTAAGTATACGTTTCGGCTCTCGCTTACCAAAGCCACTCTGGCATAGTTGTCGTGATCTACGGGTTGCTTCTGTATCATTCTTTGGACATGTTCTGTATTTGGGACTCTGCGGAGGCCTCTGTGAAAATTGTTTCAAAAAATTTGCATTGAATGGTCCCCTGAGAACTGAATGAAGGACTAGGGCGGGGGAGTCTTCCAGCCTTTGGTTTAAGATCAAAGTCTTAGGGATGGCTGTTGATGGACAGTTTCTGGGGTCTAAATTTGAACGGCCTGACTACGACGCCATAAATTTCAAAGAACAAAAGATGGAATTGTATTTTTACTCATCGGACTAGCTGTTTCTAATCATGACTTTAGGTTTGCGAAGGCCGCCATAGACTTAACGTCTGTGTAAGCTCTCAGTCATACAGGAGTGATCCATCGATGAAAAGGTTTTTTCAGGCGTCATCTGTACTTCTTTGAAGGTGTCGGATGTTTCGCATCTTATCCAAGATGCTTCGTCAGCAAACTAAAGTCTTTTGCTGGTAGTTTCCGCCCTATATATATATCCCTACTGTCCAGACGTGATGGTTGCAGACTCTGTTATGATTGGTCCCTGGTACCTCACCCCACCATGGTGATTTAGTGAAGGATTTTGCTGTTTTATGAAAATAGCTTCTTTTACTAATCTTTCAAACCATCTATTTTCTTTCGCTAAGATTTTAACCTCATTGTCCCCAAATGAGTGGTTGCTAGCTTTTAGGTGCTTATGTACTGCCGATTGAGGCCCACTTGTATTATCCCTGCAATGTTGATAAAGTCTTATATAGAAATAATCAGTCAGGACAATAGAAGTAATCAGTGTAGCCGCAGGGAGTAGTCCTCTGCTCCCCCCAACCTGAGAGCATGGACCTATCATAGCAGAGTCCGGCACCGCCACGTCTGGACGGTAGGGATATAGATATATATTGGGCCGAAACTACCAGCAAAATATTTTAGTAGTTTGCTGACGAAGCATCTTGGATGAGAACGTCCGACGCCTTCAAAGGGAGTACAGATGACGGCTGAAGAAACCTTTTCATCGATGGACCGCTCCTGTACGACTGACAGCTTACACAGACGTCTCTTGAAATGTGTGTTGTCAAGTATGTGCCACATGGACAGAGCTGCCCTTACGAGAGAACATACTAATTTAGCGCCGTACTGCTTTTTTTTTACCGTTCACATGGAGTCCATATTTAGAACCCTTGACAGAGTTTCCAAAATATTTTGACAAGACGTTTTCAGTACAATGTCGGTGAGAGTGAAATGATTTGGGTTAGAATATCAAAATATCAAAAAAAAAAAAAACCCATAATCAACAACCCAGTCTAAATTATCCAGTAGTGTTTTTCTCACATTTTTGAGGCCTGGGCCCCAAGACGACGAGAGTCAAAATGCCTTTCCAGGCACGATTTGGCGCAACAGGCTGAAAAGGTGCAGACGTGCCTCAGGCGGATTGTTTCGGAACCGCATTTGACATTTCAAAGACCGCCTTTATCTTGTCCCGTGGTACCAGATTTTGGCTCAAAGACATGCGTCGGAAAGACAAATGAGCCTGTCGGGCAAGATACAGTGGAACCTTGCCTTACAAACTTAATTGGTTCCCAGACAGTGTGTAAGGTGAAAAGTATGTATCCCAAAAATTAATTTCCCATAGGAAACCATTAAAATGTGAATAATCCGTTCCCAGGTCCCCATAAAACATAATTTTCTACTTTCTAATTTAATTTTCCAAGCCTTAAAACTACACAAACTATACCTTATTTTATGTATAATAAATGTGTATTATGATTAAAGAAATAAACTGTACTGTATAATAAAATTGTTTGATTTACCTTTGTGATGGTCATTGATGGCTTGAAGAGTGAGGAGTGACCGGTTTCCTCAACATTAAACACTTGATGAGGAACGTAGCCTTCTTCTTTCATCATCTTGAGGAATCATCCCTTGTAGGTGCTTTCTCTGCCATAATTTTACCTTGTTCCTCATCAATTGTGTTCTATTTAGCTGGGTTGATCGCTTTTTGCATTAAGTGTACAGACGGCTTGTGCGGGTTGTTTGTGGAGCCTGATTGATGGCATATTTTAACCTTGCAGTCTACCCTCTGCCTTTGAACTATCAAAGTTGAAACTCTCACTGTCGTCTGCCTGTCTCTTTAATGTTTAAACCACCCTCCCCTCACTGCTGCATTCTCGACCAATCACGTGGCTTTAATCGAAGACTGGGGGCGGGGAATAGAGGACAAAAACAGTCGGCTGCCATTTTGTTGTTAGGAGAACGGGCTCGTTCGCGAACGACACATCACTCATTGTGGCGCTCCGTGTGTATCCCGAAAAATAGTTCGTATACCAAGGTAAAATTATCATAAATTTAACGTTCGTAAACCGAAAAGTTCGTAAGCCAAGGGGTTCGTAAACCGTGGTATCACTGTATTTGTATCACAATGGATATTTTGAGTAGTGGGTGTTTATGATCCTACGTTGCCAATGTACATTAAACTCAAAAGAGACTGACTACGCGGTTGCTATTACTACTTTCCGGATAATCTACAACGCTGCGAATAACATCGCCTTTGTAATAAGAACACCAAAATAAAAATCACTCCATTAAACTTTCCCACAAGTCTTAAAACATTTGGATTTTGATCCTCTCTCCTTGCTTGTGTGTCAAAACCATTAAAGCTTCAACGCATATGGAGAAGTCGTTACGGCAAAGCCAAGCACTCAATAATTAAAGAACAGGTCGAATATGTCGATGTAATTTGATTGATGTTGCTCGTAACTTAACCGATTCATGGCTGAGCTTGTGTGAAAACATTTTCGCCGTTTGTAGCGTTTGGCACCGTGGACGTTTCTCCGCCCGAACCCAACGGCAGCCATTCAACCAGTGTTGCTGTGGACAGAGTCCCATTGAAAGAAGCTTTGTTGCAAGGCAACAGGTTCTCAGAGGTGCAAAAATGTCCATTTTTGCTTCATCTAGCGGCCATTTTATTGACGCCGGGGCCCTAAACAGGACAATCGGGCCGCAGTCCATAAAGCGTAATTAAGCGTTTAGCCTTTAGCTACAACCCACAGATGGGCCAGCTCGTAAAATGTACACATGCGTCCATCTCGCTTGAAAGTCAACCTCTTGCCTGTTTCCGCGACTGCGGTTGTTTGAGAATCTCAGCCTTCCTGTGTGCATCTAAGCTTAACTTTTTTTTTTTTTTTACCAGAGACATTATTAAAGGGATAGATTATCTCTTGTACTAGCAGAGACACCCAAACCTCCGTTTTAGAGCAGCTTAGACTGGACAACTCGGGACAAATCGCAGTCTTTCCCAGGAGGTGGGAGCCTCTGTTTCTCCCAGATCAACACCATACCACACCCAACCCCCACGAGACCCCCAACAACTCGTCAACAAGGTCACTCATAGCAGCTGCAGCATCACAAAACAGATCGCTTCCTCACCGTTAACCAGTGGCGAGCCGTCGGGGCTTGCAAGGCCTTCTCTGCTGGCCTAAAATATCTTAATCATAGACTAATTAACTCATTCACTGTCAGACGTTTCAAAAGTGTGTCGACACCAGTGCCAAGGTTTTTGTCATTTTCACTCAAATTGCAGGAGCCACAGAATATTGAGTTTTAGGACTACATCAACATTGAATACAGCGTAAGAAACCGTACACTCTCTTCTTTAATCGGAAAAAAATAATAAATTCCTAAGTTATATGAGTCTGTAGTTATCTGAGCTTGAAATGAGGGTGACTGTCCTAAATACAATGCAATACATACATATTGGTTTATTGGAGCTTTAACAACAGCTGAATCTGGAACAAAGCGCCAACATGGAAAAAGGCAAATGCTGCCCCCTTTTGGAAAAGAAAAAACATTGCCGGAGGCCATAGCCAGCGCTTTATCGGCAGCCAAGCATGAAAAAACAAAACGTGAACAAATTCAGGAATGGCACTCTATGTCATATTTTCAATTCCCGAATGAATTTATGAATGGCAGCAAATGACAGTGGTGGGCCGTCAGGGCCTGCAAGGCCTTCTTTGCAAATTTCTTCTTTACAAAATCTATGCCATCACAATCAGTTCTGCAGGCCCTGGAACGTAAAAATCAATATAAATGAAACAGTTGCTTAAACCAATCAGAGTTTGAGTTGCCAACCCAAGTTATTGCAAATTATGATTGGCTAGTCCCATGATTGGCTAGTCACAAGCCAATCATAGATCTAATCATCCAACTTACGACCGAGTTCCGTTCCGACCAAACGGTTGTAAGTCAAAATGGTTGTAAGTCGAAATCAAAATGTAAAAAAAAAAATAACTAACTGACTAGCTTGCTAACTAGCTTGCTGGCTATCTAGCTAGCTAGCTATTTTATGTATATTAGCTATCTAGCTGGCTATCTATTTGCTGTCTATTAACTATCTAACTGACTGGATGGCTAGCTAGCTATCTATTAGCTATCTATCAAACTAGCTATCTATTAATAATAATGATAATACATGGCCACTATAAGTGCCTTTCAAAACCTTCAAGACCACTCCACAGATAAGATAAGATAAATAAGACCTTGTGACCATCTGTTGCTTCCTCATGCTTAAGACTCACAGACAGCGCCCCCCCTCACGACCTCCGACACACAGTGACACACTCCCCCCCCCCCCGCCATCCCACCGTGTAAGCCCTTCAGCTCAAAAAGCATTGTCTGCCGTCAACATATGCCAGAGACTAAGCACCTTATTAGTGTCCATTTCCAGTGGACAAATCACATTAACCACCGAGAAGGTGCTTTAAACTTTATGAACAGGAGTTACAAATACATTTGATAACAGCAGTGCGGGGGGGGGGGGCATGGATTTCATCGCTAGGCCTTCAGTAGTGCTACATCTGAAGCTATCTAGACTTTATCTAGACCTTCATCCTCTCGAACGTCCGCGAAATACGTCGCAAGCCGCCCAGATGGAAATGATAGATAATAGATAGCATGTAGCTAGCTAGGTAGCATATGAGCAAAATTGATAACAACGGCAGTTTAAGGCAACGAAAAAAACGCTACAAATAGCTTATGGATACAAAATATAGAGCTAGCTCGGTTGCTAGCTGGGTGGTGGATGGTAGATGTATGGTTAGCTGGGTAGTCGGCTAGATCGCTAGCTGGATAGCCAGCGAGATAGCTCAAGTGAGCAACCAGGAAGGACCTATTGTACACTTTCTAATCAACATTATTGATATGTGATTGTACCCATGTCCATTGGGGTTTTCATTGTTTTATTGTAGTTGGGTAAATCTGGCTGGCTTTCTGGCTGTCTAGCTGGCTATTTATTAGCTATCTAGCTACCTAGCTAGATGGCTTGGCTGTCTGGCTGGCTGTCTATCTGGCTATCTATTAGCTTTATGGCTGGGTGTCTGGCTACTAGCTAGCAAGCTTTCTATCTATTTGAGTTACTTCTGGGTTGAGTGAAAAGTGGCGCATGTGGCCGCCACTGCTCGGCCACAGAAAAACTGATCCTGTGACTGTAAAGTGACGAAATAACTGACCGAGCTTTCTTAATGATGTCCATTTTCTTGAAATTCCGTCTTGATAATGTCTTGAACAGTAAATCTGCAGCCAAATCAATTTCTTCTTCACCTTTAGCCATTGTGGGTTGACAAAACTACTATTAAATCGACACAACATATATTTGCTGATGCAGCTCACGACCTCTGCAGTGCGCTAGCTCTGGCCAGTATGCATTGCATTCACGGTTTAGTTGAAATCAGCTGTTTTATTATTTATCATTTATTTATGGTTTTATTGTTCTGTGTATTGTTCTTTTAATTGTAAAGTGTCATTGGGCGTTCTGAAAGGCTAGTTTGTGCTGTTCGTGTTTATTATTCTTATTCTTCTATATAATAATAATAATAATAATAATAATAATAATAATAATAATAATAATACATTTCATTTATAAGCACCTTTCAAAACTCTTCAAGGTCACTTTACAGTTACAGGATACAGTCGCTGAGAGCTACCTAGCCAACTGGATAGCTAAACGATAGCGAGCTAGATAGCTAGCCAGCCAGCTAGACAGCTAATAGATAGCTAATAGATAGCTATCTTGATAGCTAGCTAGACTGTCATAAATTTCCCCATTGCGGGACGAATAAAGGTATTCTGATTCTGATTCTGATTCTGATAAAGCGCTGGTCAGACCTCTTGCAATGTTTTTCCCTTCCACAAGCTTTTGTCTTTTTTGTTCCATGTTAGCAATTTGTTACATTTTAAGCGCTATATAAATTAATATGTATTGTATTTTATTGTGTACAGCTGCCCTCATTTCAAGCTCACATAACTCCAAACCCATATCATTTAGGAATTAACTTTTTTTCTATGATAAAAGAAGGGCTAATATTTCTTACGCTGCATTGAATATTATTGGAATGTATGAGGAAACGGGAGTACCCGTAGAAAAGCCACTCATCCTTTCCTCAGCCGTCATCTGGACTTCTTTGAAGGTGTTGGATGTTTCACTCTTCATCCGAAAAGCTTCGTCAGCGAACTCAAAAACAGTGCTGGCTAGGGAATAGATAGCTAATAGATAGTGAATAGATAGATAATACCTAGCAAATAGATGGCTAATACCTAGCGAATAGGTATCTAATAGCTAGCTAGCTATATAGCTAATAGATACAGTAATAATAATAATAATACATTTCATTTATAAGTTCATTTCAAAACTCCTGCGCCTGCGTTCACTCAACCCGGAAGTAATTAAAATAGATAGCAAGCTAACATCATTATAATTGGATTGGATGTAGCTCTATTTGTATCGCAGTGGAGAAATTTACAGTTAACAGCAGCAAAGTTATGAAAGGAAGAGGAAAAGGAAAAAAAGAAGTAGAAGAACAAAATACAGGAGACGCCATGTACTTATCCCCCCCCCAAAAAAAATAAAAAAATCATCATTCCTTCTCCTCCCTTCTACATTTTGGTCGAGGTCGCTACTATGTCGCTAGCCGCTAATCCCTTTGTGAGCACAAAGCAGTTCATCTTTGATCAACAACAGCTTGACTGCTAAACACATTTTGGCTGCCGGTATCGGCGCTAAAGTGACACTGCGATCAATGAATGAGGATCGACTCCAATCGTTTGCCAGGACATTCAACTTGAAAGACGGGCAAGATTGACTGTTTGGACTTATATGCGCCAATTTAACAATGTCGTGTGCGTGCCAAATATGTTTTTTTCTCACCACATTTGTCAGCAGACTTCCATGTTTAAATCTGCAATCGTTTTGGGATGTCACATCTTTGGTTATTCTTCTAAATATTTGTAAGGGTGGCAAAAAGCCATCGGCTAAAAGTCAACAATGTCCATATTTGTCCTTATTTAGTAGGAAACGGAGATGCTGGATTGGAACTGCAAGGAATGTTATTCTCTTTATTTATTTTTCTTTTAATTTTTATAACAAGTACAGTGATACCTCAGCTTACGAACTTGGTTCCCAGAAAGTGTGTGTAAGGCGAAAAGTTCATCTTCCAAACATTTATTTCCCATAAGAAAGCATTAAAATGAGAATAATCCGTTCCCAGGTCCCCATAAAACATCATTTTCTACTAAGTAAGCCTTAAAACTACACATGCTATACCTTATTTTATGTATACTAAATGTGATAGGGTATTATCGTTAAAGAAATAAACTGTACTATATAATAAAGTCGTTTTATTTACATTTGTGATGGTCGTTGATGGCTTGATGGAATGGATAGCTTTTTGCATGAAGTGTCTCAAGGAGCTCTGGGTTGTACATCTTGGAAATTGTGATATTGCAACAGCAACAGATACAAGCAGACACACTACAAACATTATTAATAGTAGGTTCCCTTGCTTGTCTTTTCATTTCAAATTGAACTGATGGCTAGTGCGGGTTATTTTTGGAGCCTAATCATTTTAACCTTGCAGTCTACACTCTGCCTTTGAACTATCAAAGTTGAAATGAGTCCAAATTTCACGGTTTCCCATCTATTTTGTATTATAATAAACAGTAAAATAAATGAGAAATAAACTGTACTGTATAATAAAATGGTTTTATTGACCTTTGTGATGGTCGTTGATGGCTTGATGGAATGGAGTGGCCGCTTTCATCAGCATTAAACACTTGATGAGGAACGTCGCCTTCTTCTTTCACCATCTTGAGGAATGATCCCTTGAAGGTGCTATAATTTTATCTTGTTCCTCATCAATTGTGTTCTGTTTAGCTGGGTTGATGGCTTTTTACATCTAGTGTACAGATGGCTTGTGCGGGTTATTTGTGGAGCCTGATTGATGGGACATTTATTTCCTATAAGAAACCATGAAAATGAGAATAATCCGTTCCCAGGTGCCCATAAAACATCATTTTCTACTAGGTAAGCCTTAAAACTACACAAAATATACCTTATTTTATGTATAATAAATGTGCTATTGTATTGTAATAAAAAAATAAACTGTACTGTATAATAAAGTCGTTTTATTTATTTTTATGGTGGTCGTTGAAGTAGTTGCCTCTTGATGATATCCCAGTGAAGTTGCCGTGCTTTCTCGGCCATAGTACCCTCACTCACACTGTCCCCTGCTAGCTGCTTTTCATTAATCCAAATCAAGAGTAATTTTTCAACCTCTTCTATTGCCTGAGACCGTTGCTTAAACAACACAGGAACACCTTTAGCCACACGTAGCAATGGTCGACAATGCATGAGCTGTAATAGGCCACAACTCACAACTAGACGTTCAAAGACAACTCCTTCTGTCACGCCCCTTAAATGCATATTCCCTACCACTGAAGTACAGTAACGAAATACAAATTTTGTGACTTCCGAGAACCGGATCGGCTAATGTCGAAAATATTTGGCTGCAAGGATATGAAATCAGCAGGTCTGACAATACCTCTGATAGCATTGTTTCCCTATTTAGGTCGGAAACACACACAAACTCGATGCTATTGACCCCCCCCCCCTGCAGGATGTGATGTCACAACCTGTTTATCGGCCGACGAGAACACAGTCGGCCTTCTCCGCCAAGCACTTGTGTGACCTTTGACCCCCAAATACCTCGTCCACCGCAAGCATGCCAGTGATGCTAATCCTACGTAAGCGCAGCGCACATTCGCCCACGTCTAAAAGGTGCACTTAACCCCCCCGACCCCGTGCCGACCCCGACGTTGTCGACAGGCGCTGGGATCAGACGGGAAGCGTTTCTCACGTCTCTGTCGGCCGTGAACGCTTCGCGCCGCTGGTCCAAAGCATGGAGACGTGCGGTCTTTAGCCCCTCGGAGTCTTCTGATATCACGTAACCCCCCCCCCCTCCTGGCAGCTGTCTCCGCCGGGCCTGCAGGCCCACGTAGGAATAGTTCACATCTATCCTGTTACATAGCGTGGGTTGACAGAATTAGCCGGCTAGGAACTGGATACGTTGGAACGTCAGCGAGGGCGTGTTAATGGACGTTATGATTGTGACGCTCCAAACATGGCGAGGATATCAACATCAACATCAACACCGCAGCCGCCGAAGCGTTTCCGATTTTTCTATGACCCCCCCCCCCCCCCCCCCCCCGCCATGAAGCGTCTTGTAGTACTTGGGTGGGCAAACATTTGTGCTTCAGGGTCACATTTGTGTGTTCAAAATAGATGGAACAGTTCATTTGCAAAGCTTTGGGCTGTCGGTCGCGGCTTGGCATTGAAGAGGATTGACGTGGGACGGGAGATGTGAGACAATTTATTAATAATAAGACAATAGTGAGACAATTAATTAATAATGGTAACGATGACAATGACGACGACAACACTAATAATACTAACATACTGTAAAGTCTCGTTATATCGATATCGGATATATCGATAGTCCCGGTTATATCGATATTTTTTCGGACTCCCTTGAATATCGATATAACGAGAATTTACTGTATTTTACTTCAAGCGCCTTTCAAAGATGTTTGATCGGACACTGTGGACAAAGGCTCGAACCCAGAAAGATTGTCTTTACTGCCGGCAGGAGACGTAGCCATTTTTGATAGACGCCTAAATTCTGCAGCCCTCTGCCAAACTATTTATTGAGACTATATGCAAATTAAAGTGATACATTAGTAAAACATAGTTTGCTTGATTAGAATACCACACCCCTGAACGTTCTGAGCACCAGCAGCTGTAAGCAATAAAACAGATATTTTAATAAGTTGTCTTTTCCATGAACCGATAAATTTGTAACCTGGCTAAAGACTTACGGCTTTGTTTTTTTCTGCATCCTCAGGTTCTCCTTCGTTGAGCGGAACGGGGACCGTGACGGTTGTGGTGGACGACGTCAATGACAACGCGCCGCTTTTCTCCTCGTCCGACTTCCATACCACCATCGCCGAGGACGCCCCAACTGGGACCGACTTGCTGCTGGTGAACAGTTCTGACGCAGACATGGGCCGAAACGGTGTCATCAGGTACATTTTCAAAACCATGCATTGCTCATGACATTAACTCATTCACTGCCATTCACGAATGTATTCGGGAATTGGAAATATGACGTAGAGCGCCATTCCCGAATTAATATGGACTGTTTTTCGTTGTGTTTTACACACGGAGCGCCACAATGAGTGATGTGTCGTTGGCGTACGAGCCCGTTCTCCTAACAAGAAAATGGCACCCGACTATTTTGGTACTCTATTCCCCGCCCCCAGTCTTCGGTTAAAGCCACGTGATTGGTCAAGAACGCACAGTGGGGGGGTCGGGGGGTTAAACATTAAAGAGACAGGCAGACGACAGCGAGAGATAGTGATAAAATGGATAGAAAACAGTGAAATTTGGACTCATTTCAACTTTGAGTGTAGTGTAGTTTTAAGGCTTACTTAGTAGAAAATGATGTTTTATGGGGACCTGGGAACGGATTATTCTCATTTTAATGGTTTCTTATGGGAAATAAATATCCCATCAAACAACCCACACAAGCCATCTGTACACTAGATGTAAAAAGCCATCAACCCAGCTAAACAGAACACAATTGATGAGGAACAAGGTAAAATGATGGCAGAGAAAGCACCTACATGTTCCTCAAGATGGTGAAAGTAGAAGGCTACGTTCCTCACCAAGTGTTTAATGCTGATGGAAGCGGCCACTCTATTCCATCAAGCCATCAATGACCTTCATAAAGGTAAATAAAACGACTTTATTATATAGTACAGTTTATTTCTTTAATTATAATACCATAGCATATTTATTACGCATGAAATAAGGTATATTTTGTGTATCAATGAAAAGGTTTCTTCAGCCGTCATCTGTACTTCTTTGAAGGTGTCGGACATTTCGCTTCATATCCAAGAAACTTCGTCAACAAACTAGTCTTTAGTTTGCTGACAAAGTTTCTTGGATAAGAAGCGAAACGTCCGACACCTTCAAAGAAGTACAGATGATGTACCACTCCTGTACGACTCCTGTACGACTGAGAGCTTAGACAGACGTATATTTTGTGTAGTTTTAAGTCTTAGAAAATTAGAAAGTAGAAAATTATGTTTTTTATGGAGATCCGGGAACGGATTATTCTTATTTTAATGGTTTCCTATGGGAAATTAATTTTTGGGATACACACTTTTCGCCTTAAACACTGTCTGGGAACCAATTAAATTCGTTAGCTAAGGTATCACTGCATTCAAATCCCAAACTATGAGGCTGAAATTCAACGCACTTGAGCGATATGGTGACTTTCCAGCTTCCCTGGTGGTTTGCTCCTCCAAACCATCTGTCTAAAACTCCACCATTTCTCAATAAAGTTTTTGCCCACAGCAACTCGTCGGCCTCTCAAGCCGGACGTTGACTCAAGTCCTCTTTTCTCTCGGCACGCTTGGGGGTAATCCCGCGTACTCCTGTTTCCCAAAACATTTAGTAATGAGGATGTTAATCGTCAATGACAGTACGAGGTGTACCCATCGGGGGGTTCCGGGGGGGCTTTTCATGGAGACCGCAACCAGTTACCGGCAGTTAGTGGTTGGGGTTCTCACAGTCCGTTAAGATGGAGTTTGGGGTTTAGGATCCGTTGAGATGTTTTCATATTTTGCTGGGGAGTTTTCACACAGAAAAGTGGGGGGGTGCTTTCGTAAGGAATCGATGAGAAGGTTTCTTCAGTCGTCATCTGTACAAATTTGAAGGTGTCGGACCTTTCGCTTCTTATCCAAGAGGCTTCGTCAGCAAACTAGCATTTTTTGCTGGTATATTCGGCCCTATATATATCCCTCATGTCCAGACGTGGCAGTGCCAGACTCTGCTATGATTGGTTCCTGCTCTCGGGGGGCGGGGGGTGCAGAGGACTATGCCCTGCAACTACACTGATTATATCTATTGTCCTGTCTGAGTATGGGGTCTACGACTGGCCTGATTGCCCCATTTGCTCTGGTATCACCTCATCAGCGTAACTAAGCCTATGTTGCCTAATAATAATAATAATAATACATTTCATTTATAAACTCCTTTCAAAACTCTCAAGGTCACTTTACAGCCACAGGATATGTTTTTCTGTGGGTGAGCAGCGGCGGCCACACGCGCTAGCGTTCACTCAACCTGGAATAACTCAAACAGATAGAAAGCTAGCTAATGTGTAGCTAGATAGCTAGCTAATATGTTTCCTGACTCAAATAGCTGGTTAGCTAGCTATATAGAGAATGACTTTAATAGGTAGCCGCTTACAGTACCATACAATAGTGTATACTTTTAGCATTCTGTTGTAGGAACGATCCCAATTGAACCTCACCCCACCATGGCGATTTAGTGAAGGGTTTTGCTGTTTTCTTTCGCTAATATTTTAACCTCATTATCATCAAATGAGTGGTTGCGAGCTTTTAGGTGCAAAAATATCTATATTTAGTTAGCTGACGAAGCCTCTTGGATAAGAAGCGAAACGTCCGACACCTTCAAAGAAGTACAGATGACGGCTGAAGAAACCTTTTCATCGATGGACCACTCCTGTACGACTGAGAGCTTACACAGACGTTTCATCAGGAATATTTCAAGAGTACGCAACATCATATACATTTATATACTGCTCAAAAAAATAAAGGGAACCCTTAACTCAGTCACTGCCAGACAATGTGCAACAATGTGTCCACTCCAGTGCCAGGGTTTTTGTCATTGTCACTCAAAATATTGAGTTTTAATGTTAGTAAGGCAAAAAGTTCATAAGCGAAAGTGTTCGTAAACTGAGGTATCACTGTATTTATTTTGTCAAACAAGCCTATATCTACTGCATATACTGTACAGTGATACCTCGGTTTTCGACCATAATCCGTTTCAGAAACCTGTTCGAAAACCGATTTGTTCAAAAATCGAAACAGCACTTTCCATTAAAATCAATGTAAAAAATCTTAATCCGTTCAAAGTCTGGAAAACAACTTTTTAACTATTTCATCGCATAAACCGGATAAAAACGTAATAATAGAGCAGTTCATGTGTAAAATTCTATAAAAACAAACTTATTTTCACCAATTTTCTCTCTGCCACGGGGCGTGTTGGCACCTATCCCAGCTGTCTTTGGGCAAACACAGGGCACACTAACTTTTCAAAGCATCCTCTGCTTGCTTTAAAATCATACTATTCAGGAGATCTTAACCAAATATGTCAGCATTTTCGCAAAAATAAAACAATATCAATGCGTCGGTCACAATGAGGAAGACGTGACATATAAGGAAGCAGAGGGTAGTGGAGTGATGCATTCAGGTACACTCAGTTTGGTTGAGAACCAAATTTCGGTTGTATACCGGGGCATAAAAAAATATGACATTTTTGGTTTAAAACCGAGTGGGATGAGAACCGAGACGTTTGAAAACCGAGGTTTGACTATATTTGTATAATAATAAACACGAAGAGCACAAACACTGTGTGGAACTCATAGTTTGGTCTTTTGAATCAGAAAGCATTTTAAATGGCATACAGCACTTAATGAAACAAATGCCAGTATGTGCCGTGTCCTCTTATTTCCACCTTTTTTTCCGCACTCTCCACCATAACAGCTACAGTTTGACTGGAGGCCACGGACAGTTCTCCATCAACCCGGCGACCGGACAGATTATCACCAGTTCCCTGCTGGACCGAGAAGAGCGAGCCAATTACCAGCTGCTGGTGGTGGCGACAGATGGAGGGCAGCCGCGGGGCCTGTCCAGCTCGGCCACCGTGACTGTGACGGTGTCCGACATCAACGATAACCCGCCGCGTTTCCATCACCACCCTTACGTTACCCACATCCCAGCATCTACAGTGCCAGGTAAACCTTTACAATGCTTTGACTTGCTTCAAGATTCCCAGGTGTCCCTTCATTATCCTAATGCCAATTCAATAAATACTGTACATCTATCATAACTATAATTAAGTCTAGAACGATAAGTTAAGAACGATTGTTGGAATTGCACGTTTGTGTTGAAAAAAAATCTATTAAAAAAATCTATTATTTATCTATCATTGTTTTCAGTGGCCAGGGTTATTCATGTATCTATCGATCTATCAATCTGTCTATCGATCTATCGATCGATCGACTTACCTTCCTACCTACCCACCTACCAAACAACCAACCTACTATCCTACCTACCAACCAGCCAACCTACTATCCTACCTATCAAGCTACCAACTTACCAACCTACCTACCAATCAACCAACCTACCAACCAGTCTATCAACCTACCAATCTACCAATTTACCAACCTACCAACCAACCAATCTACCAACCAACCTGCCTACCTACCAACCAACCAACCAACCTACCAACCATCCAATCTACCAACCTACCAACCTAACAATCTACCAACCTACCAATCCACCAACCAATCAAACTACAAACCAACTACGTCTGTGTAAGCTCTCAGTCGTACAGGAGTGGTCCATCGATGAGAAGGTTTCTTCAGCCGTCATCTGTACAAAAGTGAAGGTTTCGGACGTTTCGCCTCCTATCCAAGAGGCTTCGTCAGCGAACTAAAGTCTGACTGGTCGTATCGGCCCCATTTATATATCCCTAATGTCCAGACCTGGTGGCGCCGGACACAGCTATGATAGGTCCCTACTCTCAGGTTGGGGGGGGCGCGGGACCCCCCCCTGTGGCCCCACTGATTGTTCCTACATTCCTGACTAACGATTGGCCTATTACACCCACTCCCCCCGGTATCACCTCATCAGCATAACGACCCTCATCAGCATTGCGAAACATATCAGGAGAGCACTCACTAACTGTGGGTACCCTCAGTGGTCATTCAACAAATGTCAGAAAGAAAGAATAGCGAACGAAACCAATAATTCTCAAGATTCTAAAAGGAGAGGAGTAGCAGTACCGTACATTGCAGGAGTTTCTGAAAAATTACAAAGAGTCCTTTGGCAACATAAAATTCCTACTTATTTCAAACCGATAAACACGTTAAGGCAAAAATTAGTGCATC
This sequence comes from Hippocampus bargibanti, assembly GCF_051943395.1. NCBI lineage: Eukaryota > Metazoa > Chordata > Actinopteri > Syngnathiformes > Syngnathidae > Hippocampus > Hippocampus bargibanti. Next base: position 35,737,665 of record NC_142735.1, on the reverse strand, counting down.
CAAAAGATAGGCTACCAAATGAAAAAACAAAGTAATGTAGTTTATTCCATACATTGTAAGAATGAAAATTGTCAAGAGCAGTACATTGGGGAGACTCAACAAATTCTCAAAAAAAAGACTTTATCAACATCGCAGGGATAATACTAGTGGGCCTCAATCGGCAGTACATTTGCACCTAAAAGCTAGCAACCACTCATTTGACGACAATGAGGTTAAAATCTTAGCGAAAGAACATAGATGGTTTGAAAGGGGGGTAAAAGAGGCGATTCTTATAAAACAACAAAATCCTTCATTAAACCGGTCTGGTGGTGTGAGGTTCAATTTGGATCGTTCATACAATAGCCTGCTCAGGCAAAACAGGTTAGGCAACTTTCGCAATGCTGATGAGGGTCGTTATGCTGATGAGGTGATACCGGGGGGAGTGGGTGTAATAGGCCAATCGTTAGTCAGGAATGTAGGAACAATCAGTGGGGCCACAGGGGGGGGTCCCGCGCCCCCCCCCCAACCTGAGAGTAGGGACCTATCATAGCTGTGTCCGGCGCCACCAGGTCTGGACATTAGGGATATATAAATGGGGCCGATACGACCAGTCAGACTTTAGTTCGCTGACGAAGCCTCTTGGATAGGAGGCGAAACGTCCGAAACCTTCACTTTTGTACAGATGACGGCTGAAGAAACCTTCTCATCGATACAAACCAACTACCAACCTACCTACCAGCCAACCTACCAAACAACCAACGTACCAACCAACCAACCAACCTACCTATCTACCTACCACTCTCTCTGTTTCTCTCTCTCTCTCTCTCTCTCTCTCTCTCTCTCTCTCTCTCTCTCTCTCTCTCTCTCTCTCTCTCTCTCTCTCTCTCTCTCTCTCTCTCTCTCTCTATATATATATATATATATATATATATATATATATATATATATATATATATATATATATATATATTCTTTTCCTATCGGCTTTTCCCTTCAAGGGGTCGCCACAGCGAATCAGTCACCTCCATCTTCAGAGGTATGATACACATATTTGTTTTGGCCAAGCTTTCACGTCGGATGCCCTTCCTGACACAACCCTCTGTATTTATCCGGGCTTGGGACCGGCACAAGAAGACATATGTCCCTTTGTGGCTACAGAACAAGCAACTCACTCAGTAAAAGGCTCCCAAACACAAAATGGTCATCAGCACAGCAACAATATATATATATATATATATATAGAGGCTCTATGTATTTAAAAAAATTGTCGTCCAACAATGTCACAACTTGCCATTCAAATGTTTCAAGTGGAAAGATTCTGTGTTTGCAATTTGTAACCAAATCATCGTTACCGCATATATGGTTAATTGGCAAAATTGAAGGGAATGTGTCGTTTCCTGTCTTTTAATGAGCCCTCGCTATGTGTGTCCAGGGTCCTTGGTCTTTGCTGTTACCGTCACCGACGAAGACTCTGGATCCAACGCCCAGTTGCACTACTCCCTGATGGGACACAACTCTGACAAATTCAAGATCGACCCTATCCGAGGTGCTATCACTGCCAACGAGAAGCTGACCGGGACCTCTGAGGTTACCCTCACGGTTCGAGTCAAAGATGGCGGAGTCAGCCCCAAAACTGACACGACCACCGTAACAGTACGCTTCGTTAACGGAGGAAACTTTCCAATCATCAAGCTAAAGGAGCATGCTTTCACCTTCCCTGAGAGCCAGCCGACCAATCACCTCATCACAGCCGTGACAGGCTCTTCCAGGAGGGGCGGGCCGTTATCCTACTACATCGCAAGTGGTAACCTGGACAACGCCTTTAACATTGACCAGCTGTCCGGTGACCTAGTCATCAGGCATCCGTTGGATTATGAACACATTCAGAAATACGTGCTCTGGATTGAGGCCAGAGATCAAGGTTTTCCACCATATTCGTCGTATGAAAGAGTGGACATCACTGTGCTGGACGTCAATGACAATCACCCAGTGTTTGATAAGGATCCCTTCCATGCTGAGATACTGGAGAATCTATCACCTCAACGGGTGCTAATGGTCCCTGCTATCGATCTTGATAATGGACCAAATGGGCAGTTGGAATATGCTATCATTGATGGAAACAAGGAGAACAGCTTCAGTATCAGTCGTGCCACCGGTGAGATACGAACCACCAGGCCACTTGACCGTGAGAAGGTGGCCCAGTACCTTTTGAAAGTCAAAGCCACCGACCGAGGACTACCGCCTAAAAACTCGGCAGTCCAAGTGAAAATCAGTGTGCTGGATGTAAACGACAATGCTCCGCGGTTTTCAAAGATCTTTAGCGCGACCGTGGCCGAGAATGCGCCCGTCGGTTATACTGTCACGAGAGTCACCACAACTGATGAAGATACTGGAGCTAACGCTGTTAGTCGTTATTCAATCACAGACACCAGCCTTCCATTTAGCATTAATCCAAACACAGGGGACATCACGATCAGTAGGCCACTCAACAGGGAGGACACAGACCACTACATTGTCAAAGTGTCTGCCCACGACTCTGGCTGGACAGTTAGCACAGATGTCACCATATTCATAACGGATATCAACGACAATGCCCCCAGATTTAGTCGTCCGTCCTATTACCTTGACTACCCTGAGCTGACTGAGGTGGGCTCCTTGGTAACGCAGGTGTCCGCCACTGATCCCGATGAAGGTTTCAATGGCAAAATATTTTATTTTATTCGTTCCCAGTCGGAGTATTTCAGAATTAACGCCAGCTCTGGAGAAATATTTGTGAAGCAACAGTTGAGATATCTGAATTCGACAAGCTCCAGCAGTTTGAACATCAATCGGCAGAGTTTCATCGTCACGGCCTCAGATCGTGGGCGCAAACCCTTAATGAGTGAGACGACAGTTATTGTGAATATCGTTGACAGTAACGATAATCCTCCCGAGTTCGATTCACCAAGCTACTTCACTCCTGTCACAAAAAGTGTCAAAGTTGGCACCAGACTACTAAAAATTGTAGCTTATGACAAAAAAGACTTTGGCCTCAACTCTGAAGTTGAGTACTTAATTACAGGCGGTAACAGCTCTAGTAAATTCAAATTAGATAAAACGAGTGGGTGGCTCACTGTGTCATCACCCCTCATATCTGACACAAACAAGCTTTTCCTCATGGATGTCGCAGCTAGCGACAGAGGAAACCCACCTTTGTCCACACAAACAGAGGTGCGAATCGCCGTCACGGAGGAAAACCACCACACACCCGAGTTCTCGCAAAGCCAAATCTCAGCCACAGTGCCTGAAAGCCTCATTGTGGGAACAGCAATAAGGACGCTGTCAGCCAGAGACAAAGACAAAGAAATGAATGGCCTTATCAAGTATAATATCACATCAGGAAACACAGAAGGGTTGTTTACATTGAACGGCAAAACAGGGGTGTTATCCCTAGCGCAGCCTCTGGATTTCGAGGAAAAGCAACAACACGAGCTGAAAGTTTCGGCTACAGATGGCGGTTGGATTGCAAAATCCAGCTATGTGACTGTCACAATTCACGTGACTGATGTGAATGACAATCCTCCAATGTTTGATCCGGACGAGTACTACCCTATCGTACAGGAGAATGTTCCGAGTGGCACCACTGTGGTGAAAATGAATGCCAGTGACCTTGATTCGGGAGCTAACGCAATCATGGCTTATGTCATACAATCATCGGACAGTGACCTCTTTGTTATTGATCCCAACACGGGCACCATCACCACTCAGGGCTTCTTAGATTATGAGGCTAAACAGGTCTACCGTTTGACAGTCAAGGCATTCAATGTCCCAGACGAGGAACGCTGCAGCTTTGCCAATGTCAACATTCAGCTAAAAGGAGCCAATGAATACGTACCCCGCTTTGTCTCCAAAGAATACTACTTTGAAATATCTGAAGCCGCTCCAAAAGGTACAGTGGTTGGGGAAGTTTTTGCAAGTGATCGTGACCAAGGTGACGACGGAGTTGTCTACTACCTAATTTTTGGGAAAAGCAGGAGGAAGGGCTTCGGCATCAACAAGCGTACAGGTCAGATTTCTGTCACAGGTGTGCTGGACCGTGAGAAAGAGGAAATGATTTCACTTAGAGTGATGGCCAAAAACGCCGGGGCTATCCGCGGTGCAGATATTGATGAGGTTTTTGTGAACATCACAATACTGGATGCCAATGATCCACCCGTCTTTTCTCAAGAGTTGTATGACGTGCAAGTGAGTGAAGGTCTCTCACCTGGTGGTCTGGTTACATTTGTGAGTGCTGAAGACTCAGACTCTGTGCCAAGCTGGAGCCGATTTTCATACTCCATCGCACCGCAGTTGGATAAAATGGTTTTCACCATTAACCCTAAAACTGGCCAAGTGTCTGTTTCAGCCGTGCTCGACAGAGAAACAACTCCTGTGTATAATCTAACCATTCTAGCTGTGGATACTGGCACACCACCTTCTACAGGAAGCGCCACGCTGATTGTGAACCTGGAAGATATCAATGATAATGGTCCAAGTCTGACAACCACGTACGCTGAAGCAATGGAGAACCAGAAATCCGGGACTGCGGTCACTACATTAACAGCTTCCGACCCAGACTTACCGCCCAATCAAGGACCTTACAAATACAGTCTTCTGAGCTCTGCCAACAGCTATTTCAATCTAAGTCCAGCTGGAATGCTCACCACAAGTCGGGAGATTGACAGAGAACAGATGAGTGACTTCTATCTCTCCATCCTGATCAAGGACTCTGGTGTACCTCAAATGTCCTCCACGGGAACCATACATGTCAAAATAAATGATCAAAACGACAACCCTTCAGAGCCAAGGTCAATGGAAATCTTTGTTCACTACTTCGGAAATATATTTCCTGGAGGTTCTTTGGGTGATGTGAGACCCCAAGATCCTGACATCCAAGACAGGTTCCACTGTTCCCTCATTCCACCTTCCTCTGCGCTGTTTAATATTCCTAGTGGAACATGTAACCTCAACTCAAAAGCACGTTCAACAGATGGAAATTTTGAATTAACCGTCCGAAGCAGTGACGGTGTCCACGGCCCAGTCAGCAACACAGCACGGGTCCTTTTCATGGGCTTCTCCAATGCCACAGTAGATAACAGCATTCTAATCAGGCTCCAGGCTCACGGAGTCCGAAACTTCCTCACCGAACATTACCTCAGCTTTTTACGCATTGCTAACTCTCAGCTAGCGGGACTGGGCACAAGTGTCCTGCTTTACGGTGCGTTTGAGCTCAACAACCAGACTTTCTTGACGGCAGCTATCAAACGAGGACACGGACAATACGTGAACCCCAGTGGTGTGGCCACGTTCTTCCAGAGTATCAAAGACATTTTGAATCGACAGAGTGGTGTGCAAATAGATGCTGTGGACCACGATCCATGCACACGGAACCCATGCCAGAACGGGGCGAGCTGCAAGAGACGTCTCACTGTTGGACCTGATATGAAAACAGAAGAAAGTGTTCCGGTGATCCTCGTATCCAACCATCCTCTGCAGCCTTACGTTTGCAGCTGCCGGCCCGGATACACTGGAGCTGCCTGCGAAACGGACGTCGATGAGTGCCAGCCTTCCCCTTGTCACAATGGGGGTACCTGCCATAATCTGGTAGGGGGTTTCTCCTGCACCTGTCCTGAAGGTTTCACTGGCATGGCATGTGAGCGGGACGTCAACGAATGCCATTCCAATCCCTGCAAGAATGGCGCACTGTGCCAGAACTTCCCCGGCGGCTTCAACTGCCTCTGCAAATCCGGATTTGCAGGTACGACACACACGCGCAGAGCCACAAGGTTTTATTTATGAACAAGCGGTCACTGAGACTAATCAAAACATAGTAGGGATATAAGATCCACTCCCATACAATTTTACTGACTCACAGACACACAGTCCAAAGAGAGGATTTCCTTATAAGTAATAACTACAGTCGCGGGATACGTTTTTTCTGTAGGTGAACAGTGGCAGCCACACGCGCCAGCGTTCACTCAACCCAGAACTAACTCAAAAAGATAGAAAGCTAGCCAGCTAGCCAATCAACAGCCAACAGATACCTTGCTAGATAGCTAGCAAGATAGTTATACAGCCAATTGGTAGCTAGCTCGTCAGCTTGATAGCCATGAGATAGCAAACAGATAGCTAGTTGGCTGGATATCTGTTAGTTATACTCGCCAAAACCAGTTTAAAGGACAACCGACGCCTCCGGACAAGTTCTGTCCATAATTTGTAAAATCACTTCAAATGACTTCTGCTGGCCGTATTTGACAAAGATTCTACCGCATATAGCTATATTTTACCTTTTAAAACTCGCGCTGAATATTCAGAAATTCTTGTTTTCGAGTTGATGACGATGCCTGACATGACGTCACTGAAGGAACGCCCCTGACCGAGAAAGCGACACACAATGCAATTTGGGTACTGTGTTTGGTCTGAAAACTTCGTGTTGATGGCGAAATTAGAAGGAAAACTACATAAATAACGCGATGGTGAATCATTGTGTTTTGCACCAAGACTACTATTTGATACTAGTTGACACAAATTCCCAGCAGACAAATCAGCCCTTTTACAATGGAGCTTGGGCGCCATCTTGTGCATTTTCTGGGACGCTACATTGCTGTCATTGACGGCCGAATTGAGGACTTCTTTTATGGATTGCAAACATGTATGCTTTCCTCTTCAGAACTATTTGAATCATATTCATAACTGGATGAGTAACAAGAAAGTATCTTCTCCGAATCTGAAGCCATTGTTTTGATTCTCGAGCAAGGCGAAGACGTCTTGGCGTGACGTCACGAACAAGGGGGCGGGACCTTCTGAAACTCACAATTTCCGGGGTCATTTTGAAGTAGTTTTGGGACACTTTAACTCCTTTTTATTGGTGTTTTTCATTTGACTAAAAATATCAGCCTGCGTGTTTTGGCTATTTTAGATGCTATCAAACCTTTTTTCTGATGTCAGTTAGGAAACCAAAAAATGGTGTCGGTTGTCCTTTAAGACTGCTCATTAGGCGGTTGAGGTATCACCAGAATATCAGTCAGCATGGACGGACGGCGGCGTGAAGCTACAAAGTGGAGTCTGGATCACATTGTATCGTGTGATTCCACAGAACTGACCACACACGCAAAAACAAACACACACTTTATCCAACTGTGTAGCGTATGATCTACTAATCACGGATTTGAGCGCTTGACAAATTGGCAGCTTTATACCAGAACCAATCAGGCCTTTTTTTTATGTCGGGGAAATTAATGACCACTCAGACTTGTTAGCTTGGCCAAAACTAGGAGCTTATTTTAATTGCACTTATTCAGAACACACATTTTTGATAGGGGCTCATTGTCCAGTCGTCACATCTGAAAGACATTTTCAAAGCAAAGTAATCCCCCCCCCCCGAGTCCCGGTCATTACTGTCCATTTTTATTATGACAATAAAAAAATAAACCCGTCTTTTTGGTTTCATCAAGATGAATGAGCCTCCTGAGGAAATGCACCTATTGACTTACAGTAGTTTGCATGCCCGCGCCGTGAACTTTTCACTTCCTGTTTTCACCCGCTCTCCATTGAATACGTTTTGGTCAGGATTTATCGCCGTAGGCGTACTCGCAAAACTTTTAGCGACTGACAACACAGTCCAAAGAAAGGATTTCCTTATAAGTAATAATCATAATAAGAATAATAATACATTTCATTTGAAAGCGCCTTTCAAAACGCTCATGGTCACTTTACAGTCACAGAATAAGTTTTTTTCTGTGGGTCAGCAGTGGCAGCCACGTGCGCCAGCGTTCACTCAACCCAGAAGTAACTGAAATAGATAGAAATCTAGCCAGCTAGCCAATCACTAGCCAACAGAGACCTATCTAGATAGCCAGCCAGATAGTTATATAGCCAATTCATAGCTAGCTAGATAGCTAGCGCATCAGCTAGATAGCCTATAGATAGCAAACAGATAGCTAGTTGGCCGGATATCTGTTAACTATCTGCTAGCTGGCTATCTGTTAGCTATTTAGCCAGCTGGGTGGCTATGAATTAGCTATCTAGCTCGCTAGCTGGCTGTCTATTAGTTAATTAGCTAGCTATCTGGCTATCTGTGAGCTATCTACACACTACACACATGTACACAGCTAGTTAGCTATCTATTAGCTGCTTTGCTGGTTATCTATTAGGTATTTATTAGCTATATGGCTAGCTATCTGGCTATCATTGGCTATTTATGAAGCTAGCTAGCCAGCTAGTAGCTGGCTATCTAGCTGGCTGGCTATCTATTGGCTATCCAGCTAGCTATCTATCTATTAGATATCTATTGGCTAGCTAGTTGGCTGGCTATCTGTTAGCTATCTATTAGCTGGCTAGCCGGCTATCTGTTAGCTATTTATCCAGCTGGCTGGCTATCAATTAGCTATCTAGTTAGCTAGCTGGCTGTCTATTAGCTATATAGCTACCTATCTGGCTATCTGTTAGCTATCTACCCAGGTAGTTAGCTATCTATTAGCTGGTTAACTTGCTATCTATTAGCTATTTATCAGCTATCTGGCTATCTATTGGCTATCTAGCAAGCTAATAGCTGGCTAGCTAGGACCATCTGCCATGCGCCGTTCCTGCATGTGCCTTGTTGTCCGTTACAGTGATTATAAATGTCACATGTCTGAGTCCCATTGTTATTATCAATGTCACATTCCTCATCTTTTGACGTTTATGGTGCTTTCCCGGCGCTTTTTATTTTCAGCATGTTCATATTAGATGTTTGTCTTTCAGCACTGCAACAAATTGACTTTGTCCAAGAGTAATTCAATCTTGCGTTGGGTCTTACGAGTGAGACCAGTTTTCTTTTTATGAATATCTCAGGAGGCTTTCGGATCAAATTAAACGGAACATTTAGATTTGAAGGCGGGAGAAAAATATACGAGAGCATGAAGGGTAGTATGAAATGTATTATTATTATTAGTAGTAGTACTACTAGTAGTAGTAGTAGTAATAGTAGTAGTAATAGTAGTACTAGTACTAGTAGTAGTAGTATCTAGTTAGCTATATAGCTAATAGATATAGAATAGAATAGACTCAACTAGATATATTTGAGTTACTTCCGGGAAGAGTGAACGCTGGCGGGAATGGCTGCCACTGCTCACCCGCACAAAAAAAAATCCTCTGACTGTAAAGTGTCCTTGAGAGTTTTGAAAGGCGCTTAGAAATTAAAATGTATTATTATTATGATTATTATTATTGTTATTAGTATTACTGTGTACAGACGCTCCCCACTTATGAACGAGATACGTTACGAGCGGTCGTTCGTAAGGTGAATTTGTTCGTAAGTTGCTCCAGTGCTAAATTTTGTATGGAATGTCAAACACTGAATGGGGAAGTATAAAATACAGACCAGTCGTCAAATAAATTCACACCTACTGTAGTACGACGAATTATAGCATTGGGTCTGACTGACTGAATGATGAGCTAGCAGCCATTACTTTTTGTGATGCATCGCGTCCTCCTGGAGCGTCAACTGGGAAGACGGATTTCCTCCCCGCCCACATACTCTACACAGCCAATCGTAAGCGAGCTCGGCGGATCAAGGCCTGAACTCATTGGCACCACTTCAGTATAGCCGCTGATTGGTCAGCCTTGGTGTCCGTCGCGTCAACATTGACAATCTCCAATGTGTCAAAATCTAACTTTCAACATCTCTGTCCGAACATTTTTTGACATAAAGTACCCGCAAAAATGTTCGTACGTAGCGTTATTCGTAACTGTTCGTAAGTTGGGGAGCGTCTGTATAAAAATAAATATGATTATTTGTTCGACTCAGAATGGGTCAATGAAAGCTTTGTGCAAGTCAGCTTGTGGCTCATGTGTTTTCCAGTATTTTTCACCACTGCATCCGTGTTAACGTGTGTTGTCTTGTGAAACCAGGAAAAACATGTGATGCCATCATCAATCACTGTGAGTGTAACCCATGTTTTAATGGCGGCTCCTGTCAGAACCGAGTGGATGGATATTATTGTCATTGTCCATTTGGTGAGTAAGACAGAAGACAACGTGAAAATGTATTTGCCGCCCCATTCCATTCATACCATTTTTCAAAGCTCAAAAATTCTTTTTTTGATCACATACAGTGATACCTCGGATTACGAACGATTTAACTAACAAACGTTTCGCCTTACAAACGTTAAATTGGCGAGAATATAATCTTGACATACAAACTATTTTTCGGGAAACACGCGAAGGTGCCACAATGAGTGATGTGTCGTTCACGAACGAGCCGGTTCTTGGAGCTTCTGAAAATGGCAGCCGGCTTTTTTCCCCTCTATTCCCCGCCCCCAGTCTTCGGTTAAAGTCGCACGTGATTGGTCAAGAGGGGACTAACGCAGCAGTGAGCGGGGGGAGGGGTTACAGAAACAGAAAAACACACACAAATGGGAGACGACAGAGCTTGAAACTAAAAAACAAAAGTGGAAAAAAAACAAAAGTGAAATGGTGAGAAAATGGATAGAAAACGCAGTGAAATTTGGACTTGTTTCAACTTTATTGATATTGATAGTTCAAAAGTAGAGTGTAGATTGCAAGGTTAAAATATCCCATCAAGCAGGCTCCACAAATTGATTCAAAAAGCTATCCATTCCATCAAGCCATTAATGACCATCACAAAGGTCAATAAAACTACTTTATTATATAGTACAGTATATTTTTTTAATTACAATACCATAGCACATTTATTATACATAAAATAAGGTATATTATGTGTAGTTTAAGGCTTATTTAGTTGAAAATTGTGTTTTATGGGGACCTGGGAACAGATTATTCTCATTTTAATGGTTTCCTATGGGAAATTAATGTTTGGAATACACACTTTTCGCCTTAGACACACTTTCTTGGAACCGATTGAGTTTGTACTCCAAGGTATCACTGTACCTTGAATATGATCCATCATTTGCTTGTTTAATTCTTCCGTTTTTGTCCTCAGGGGTTTTCGGTAAACACTGTGAGTTGAACAGCTACGGCTTTGAGGAGCTTTCTTACATGGAGTTCCCGTCGCTGGACCCCAATAACAACTACATTTACATCAAGTTTGCCACCCTGAAGAACAATGCTTTACTCATGTACAATCACGATAACCAGACCGGAGACAAGGCAGAGTTCTTGGCCTTGGAGATCTTGGAAGGACGGATGCGCTTCTCCTTCAACTTGGGGAGTGGAACATACAAACTGATGACCATGATAAAAGTGTCCGACGGGCAGTTCCACACTGTCATCGCCAGGCGTGCTGGGATGGTAAGCCTAGCTGCTTTAATGGGACGCGTTTGAGGTGAAAAGCGACAGCTTACTTACGTAAAAGGACCAAGAACATAGACTGAACGCAGAACGTTAGTTTATGTCCTTGAGGTTTCATGGCGACATGGCAGCCAGCTTGTTGTTTGCGCCATCAGATAATTCCAGTCTCCCAGACCACTCGTAGCTCGGTTTACAACATCCACGGTTTGTAATTAGCATTCTATTGCTCGTTTCTGATTTACCATACAAGGATTTAAAACAGCACGAAAGATTGAAACGGTTTCTCTTGAATGAGAGGCTTCACCCTGCCAGACATGCCGTGGCAAGAAGAGAAAAATCCATCCAAGCTCTTGTCAAAGCATTTATAAAATAGGCGTCCCAGTAGACTGGAAATCTCTCCCACAGAGAATTGGAAATTTCACCGGGGGCACCTGGTAGAACAGTTACTTTGTTGATTTGTAGGTCGTGCAGAGTGATCGTTTGTAAAGACATATGCCGACTGTGGAAGTGGATGGAAAGAATAAGATCCCGTATTTTGCAGATTACAAATGTCAAGTGTGTGGCAACGAACCAGTCGGAGATTAGCCTGAGAAGTTAATGTACCACTCCATACGTACTTTGACTCTGGGATATGTCTCGTCAAATATCACTAACAGACTCAAATGCACAAAGTATGTTGCACCAAGGGCCAAACTCCCGTATTTCATTGACTTGGCTTCTTGTTGCGTGATTCCACTTCATAGTCCAGTGGTTCTTAGAGAAAAGTCAGAGAGAACGTCAGAGACTCCAGACAGAGGTGGTTTGGACATGTCCAGAAGAGCGAGAGTGACTATATCGGGGAGAAGGATGCTGAGCCTTGAACTGCCAGGTAGGAGACTGAGAGGAAGACCAAAGAGGAGGTTTATGGATGTTGTCAAAGAGGACATGAAGCTGGTGTGAGAGAAGGTGATGCACAAAACCGGGTTAGACGAAGAACACTGATTTGCTGTGGCGACCCCTGAAGGAATAAGCCGAAAGGAAAAGAAGAGTCCAGTGGTTCTTAATCTTGTTGGAGGCTGCTAACCTCACCAGTTTCATCTTCTCATTCACCGAACCCTTCTTTAAATGACTGTGCCCACTAACTGCAGACTAGACTGAGGGGTGGACCCCTGCGGCGGAGGATCCATCGAACCCCTGAGACCAACTCACCGAACGCCTAGGGTTCGATTTAACCCACTTTAAGAACCATCAATGACTATGCCCACTAACTGAAAACTAGACCTCTGTCGCGGAGGATCCACCCTGAGACCGTGTCACCGAACCCCTCGGGTTCGATTTAACCCAGTTTAAGAACCTTCAATGACTGTGCCCACTAACTGAAATCTAGACCTCTGCCGCGGAGGATACACCCTGAGACCGACTTACCTAACCCCTAGGGTTCGATTTAACCCAGTTTAAGAACCATCAATGACTGTGCCCACTAACTGAAAATTAGACCTCTGCCGCGGAGGATCCACCCTGACACCGACTCACCGAACCCCTCGGGTTCGATTTAATCCAGTTTAAGAACCACTGTCATAGTCACAACTGAAAGTGTTATCACAATCCTGTTCTGGAAAAAGGATAAAACCAAGAAAAATGGACCCACAACGACAAACCCCCAAGTCAGCAAGTAGCCTGAAAACAGATTTTGACAAATGAGCCTTTTCTATGGTTGATTTGGAACAACAACTCATTCCTGAACTCTTGATTGGTTGGACTGTTAGAACCAGGTTAAAACAAATAAGAATCAGCATGAACCACAGTAGAGACCGGCTACACGGGTTCTTCCAAAAACAATAGGCCGCAGTGGTGCTCTCCTCATGTTCCCTCAGCCACACACAAAAGCACTGGGGACAATGTTTCAAAGGCTTTCCGCGGAAAGATAAAAACACATCTCCGAGACCGCAGCAAGACAAACGATTGTGAGCAGCGTTTATAAAGCTTAATAGCCTTTGATTGCTCCTGATTGGTTCCTAAAATCTTCACACGGTTCGGACAGTTTTTACTGTTCGGCAAAAGGGGGTCACATTGTTGTGCGTGCGCATGTGTGGTAAAAACGGAAACACGTTTGGGTCTGTGGACGATTTGTGTCTCCCAGACCCGTGTGGTCCGTGTTTGCTCAAGATCCTGCATGGCCGCAGGGTTGGTCCTTTCCATTTTTGCTGCACTTTCACTCAGTTTTGGGCGCTCATTATTTTAGTAATTATCAAGTCATTTTCTCACAGAAGCACAGAGCCATGAGCCCATCTGTTTACTGTTAATAGTGAGCATTTTAATGACACCCTCTTACATTTTCTGGGTAATCACCAAACAGAGCTGGAAACCATTGGTCCGCAATGGGTGGTAGGTAGAAACCATTAAAAAATAACTATCAGCAGCTGCTGTGGTACCTCTCCTGAACTATTTGCTTCTGTGGAACCTATCTCAACTTCTTCTCCTTTGGGATTTTCCCTTCAGGGTTCGCCACAGCGAATCAGTGTCCTCCATCTAACCTGGTTTTGCGCATCCTCTGCTCTCACAAAGAAGCAAATGTCCCCATTGTGGGACGAATAAAGGTTTTCTGATTTCTGATTCTGACACCAGCTACCTTCGTGTCCTCTTTGAACACATCCATAAACGTCCTCTTAGGTCTTCCTTTCGGTCTCTTGCCTGGTAGTTCAAGGCTCAGCATCCTTCTTTCCGATATAGTCACTCTCTCCTCTGGACATGTCCAAACCATCTCAGTCTGACTTTGTCTCCAAATCCTCTAATATGAGTTGTCCCTCTGATAGACTCGTTCCTGATCCGATCCAACCTGGTGACTCCCAAAGAAAACCTCAACATCTTCATCTCTGCTATCTCCGGCTCTGCTTCCTGTCTTTTCTTCAGTGGGACTGTTTCCAGTCCAAACACCACCGTTTTATACATCTATCGATGGAACCTATCTCTACTATTCACTGACCTATGAGTGGGTTTTGTACTCTTTCTGATAACACAAGAAAAGACCAAAGACCGGTCAAATGGAAACATATGATCGATTTCAACCGTAGTGATTTTGGCATTTCGGGGAGGAAAATTTAGCCTGGGTTATAAGATGGAAGTTATGGCGTCTTACACATTGTGATTGATTAGCGACCGATCCAGGCTATGGTCTGTCTTCTGCCCGATGTTAGCTGAGATGGATCGATGTCCAAATTTGGAACGACGGTCATGTTTCGCGATGATATTTAGTGTTCAGTGTCAACTCTTGGCATGTATAAATATTAGAATCAGAATCATCTTTATTGGCCAAGTGTGTAGAACACACAAGGAATTTGTCTCCGGTAGAACACGCTACACTAGTATCATCATAAGAACAATTGAGGCACTATACAGTTCTATTAAGAATCAGAATCAGAATCATCTTTATTGCCAAGTATGTAGAACACACAAGGAATTTGTTTCCGGTAGAACACGCTGCACTAGTATCGTTGTCAAAAAAACTGCTAAGTGGCACTATACAGTTCCATTTTGGCTACTGTTGAAAGAGTTCAAAGAGTTAATGGCTTGGGGGAAGAAGCTTTTTAAATGTCTGCTGGATTTGGTGTGCATGGATCGGTAGCGCCTGCCTGAGGGGAGTAGCTGGAAAAGGTGGTGGGCAGGGTGCGGAGGGTCCAGTAGGATTTTCCGCGCCCTAGTTTGGATTCTTGCAGTGTGCAAGTCCTCGAGAGTGGGTAGGGCGGTGCCAATGATTTTTTCCGCCGTCCTAACTGTCCGTTGAAGTCGGATTTTGTCCATTTTTGTGGCGGCCCCGAACCAAACGCTGATGGAAGAACACAGGATGGATTCGATGACAGCCGTGTAGAAATGTTGCAGCACCTCCTGTGGCAGGCCATGCTTCTTTAGCAGCCTCAGGAAGTACATTCTCTGTTGGGCCTTTTTCAGGATAGAGTTGGTGTTGACCTCCCACTTCATGTCCTGGGAGACTGTGATTCCCAGGAACTTGAAGGTCTCAACGGTTGACACCAGGGAGTTGGATAGTGTGAGGGGTAGCTGTGGTGATGGATGTTTCCTGAAGTCCACCATCATCTCAACTGTCTTGAGCGTGTTCAGCTCCAGGTTGTGACGGCTGCACCAGAGCTCCAGCTGCTCCACTTGTTGTCGGTACGCAGACTCGTCGCCGTCTTTGATGAGACCGATGACCGTGGTGTCGTCTGCGAACTTTATGAATTTGACAGCTGGGTGCGTTGAGGTTATGATTTGGGTTACTGTTTCGAGAGTTAATGGCGACCGGGGAAAAAGCTGTTTAAATGTCTGCTGGATCAGTAGCGTCTGCCTGAGGGGAATCGCTGAAAAGGTGGTGGGCAGGGTGCGGAGGGTCCAGTAGGATTTTCCGCCCCCTTGTTTGGATTATTTCAGTGTGCAAGTCCTCGAGAGTGGGTAGGTCGGTGACAATGATTTTTTTCTGCTTGTGGAATGTGGCAACACTGTTGCCTGACCCAAATTATTGTGATTAAGGAACCTGCTGACAGGCTTGTTTGTATTTGGGATGCTGCACACAAGACCCGATTGTGCACTGCTTTGGATTCGTTGTCATTTCCAAGATTTGTTACATGCGTACAAACCAGAGATTTTGTTTTATCGGATTTGTCTGAGAAAGATTCCCCCCCCCCCACTCGTACGTGACTCACAATGTGTTGTCCCGCAGGCCGCGTCGTTGACAGTGGATCTATGCGGTGAAGACCACGAACCAGGTTATTGTGCCGTGAGCAACGTGGCTGTTCACACCGACTGGTAGGACAAAATCAAATACACATGAAGTTTTGTTGTACTTTTTTTCCCCCCAACTACTATGCAGTTCAACTGTATTTGCTAATATATATATATCAATAAAAATATAGATTTTTTTTATGTAAAACTCACCAAAATATTTTTTAAAATATCTATTTTATTTAAAAAAATATATAGCTTTTTGGGGTAAAATCTAAATAAAAATATAGATATTTTTATCTTAAAATTACAAAAATATTTTTAAAAATATCTATTTTTATTAAAAAAATATATAGCTTTTTGGGGTAAAATATAAATAAAAATAAAAATATTTTCATATAAAAATTACAAAAATGTTTTAAAAAATATCTAGTTTTATTTAAAAAAAAAATATATATATATCTTTTTGGAAAAATATATAAATATAAATTAATAATTAAATAAAATATACATTTAAAAAATGATATCTTTTATATAAAATATATATAAAAAATAAAAAAATATTTAAAAAATATCAGTTTAAATAAATAAATAATATTTTTTTCTTCCCCCAAAATTATTATGTGTATATATTTCTTGTGATACTGATTATGTGTATTTATTTATTTAGTAATTTAGTTATGTATTTACTTATTTATTTGCCGAAACAGGGACAATATGGTGACGGGTAATTGTGGGTTTCCTTTGTGTTTTCAGGATCCTGGACGTGGAGCCCAATCGTCTCTCAGTGGGTGGCCTTGGGTCAATGGAGTCCGTCCTCCACCGGCACGGTCAGATTGCCAGCCATGACTTTGTCGGCTGCATCATGGAATTGGCCGTCAATGGCCGCCCGCTGGAGCCCAGTCAGGCGCTGGCATCGCATGGCATCCTTGAGAGGTTCTGCAACAACAAAGTCTGAATATCTCACCTCTCGCCATCTTGTTCGACTTGCCCCCATCTGTCCATCTTCCCTCTCGCTGTGGGACATCTGCTTGGCTTTTGCAGACAGTTTCAAAAGCTGACAGATACCACAAACCCCTTGCAGTCTCTATCTATCTATCTATCTATCTATCTATCTATCTATCTATCTATCTATCTATCTATCTATCTATCTATCTATCTATCTATCTATCTATCTATCTATCTATCTATCTAGCTAGTTATATAGTTATATAGCTAGCTATCTGTATGTCTGGCTGGCTAGATAGCTAGCTATCCATCTATTATCTAGCTATCTAGCTAGTTATGTATCTAGTTAACTAATTATCTATCTAGCTAGTTATCTAGCTAGCTAGTTATATCGTTATATAGCTAGCTATCTGTATGTCTGGCTGGCTAGCTAGCTAGCTATCCATCTACTATCTAGCTAGTTATGTATCTAGTTAACTAATTATCTATCTAGCTAGTTATCTAGCTAGCTAGTTATATAGTTATCTAGCTAGCTATCTGGATGTCTGGCTGGCTAGCTAGCTATCCATCTACTATCTAGCTAGTTATGTATCTAGTTAACTAATTATCTATCTAGCTAGTTATCTAGCTAGCTAGTTATATAGTTATCTAGCTAGCTATCTGGATGTCTGGCTGGCTAGCTAGCTAGCTATCCATCTACTATCTAGCTAGTTATGTATCTAGCTAACTAATTATCTAGCTAACTAGTTATCTAGCTAATTATCCAGTTAGTTATATAGTTAGTTATCTAGATAGCTAGTTATATATCTAGTTATCTATCTAGATAACTAAGTCGCTAGCTATCTGTATGAATGAGTTCAAATCTTTTAATATGCTAATCATCCAGAAGTTCTTTTGGAGAGCCCATCTGCCTCTTTTCTTGGAGATTCTTTTCGTCCTGTCAAAGTGACAGTTCTGATTGTCTTTTTTTTTTTTTTAGATGCCCAAGATTGGAGTCGGCCTGCACCGCCAGTCCCTGTCGACATGGGGGCACCTGTTTGGACCGCTGGTCTTGGCAGCAGTGCCAGTGTGTGGACGGCTTCACTGGCAAATACTGCGAGAAATGTAAGTGGTTGTGCCTTTGAGGTGTCTTCAGAGTGCACTTAATTAGCATTCTAAATCATTGTATGAGTCATTGAGTTGGTCATGACGCCAGCTGTGACAGTCGCAGCTTTGTGTCTTTAATTAGCAAACTATCTCGACTGACGACTTACAATATTCATGATAAAAGTCATTCACTGCCATTCATGAATTTTGGTGGGAATTGAATATATGAGGTGGAGCGCCATTCCCGAATTTTTTTCAGGGTTTGTTTTTTTCCTGCTTGGGTGCCGATAAAGCGCTGGCCAGACCTCTTGCAATGTTTTTCCCATCCACAATAATAATAATAATCATCATCATCATCATATAATAATCCATTTCCTTTATAAGCGCCTTTCAAAACTCTCAAGGACA
The DNA here is from genome assembly GCF_051943395.1 of Hippocampus bargibanti. Classification (NCBI taxonomy): domain Eukaryota; kingdom Metazoa; phylum Chordata; class Actinopteri; order Syngnathiformes; family Syngnathidae; genus Hippocampus; species Hippocampus bargibanti. The sequence goes on along the minus strand of NC_142735.1, from coordinate 35,719,287 downwards.
CTTTACAGTCACAGGATTTTTTTTTTCTGCGGGTGAGCAGCGGCAGCCTGGAAGTAACATAAAGTACTTAATAATTTACTTAATAATATTTCATTTTATTCGGCCTGCGAAATCAATCAAGCTAACTAGCGAGCGGGCTAGCTAAAGCTCTCTTTCTATTCAGTTAGCTGGCTAATTCTTTCGATCACAGGTGTCAAAGTTAAGGCTAGGGGGGGCGAATCTGGCCTGCTGGCCATTTTATTCGGCCCGTGAAAAGCAAATCAAATTTGTGAAATTCCATGCTTATCGATCAAGCTAGCTAGCGAGCGTGCTATTTAGCTTTCTTTCTACTCAGTTAGCTGGCTAATGCTTTTGATCACAGGTGTCAAAGTCAAGCCCTTAATAATAATAATAATAATAATAATAATAATAATAATAATAATAATAATAATAATAATACATTTACTGAATAAGCGCCTTTCAAAACTCTCAAGGACACCCCACAGTCACAGGACACTTGTAGAAGCTTCGTCAGCAAATTAAAGTCTTACTGGTAGTTTACAGACGTCAGTCAGGACAATAGCAGTAATCAGTGGAGCCGCAGATATTAGTCCTCTGCTCCCCCCAACCTGAGAGCAGGGACCAGTCAAAGGAGAGTCCGGCACTGCCACGTCTGGACATGAGGGATATATATATAGGGCTGATACACCAGTAAGACTTTAGTTTGCTGACGAAGCTTCTTGGACAAGAAGCGAAACGTTCGACACCTTCAAAGAAGTACAGATGACGGCTGAAGAAACCTTCTCGATGTGATTCCTTTACTAACAGTCCGTAAAAGAACAAGCCCCCTTTAAAGACCCAAGATACTCCATAGGTTTTCAACATTGATGAATTAAAATTGAGCGTGATTTCCAAATAGCACAACATTCTGTCCTACTTTAGACACGCCCCACTTTCAGGCGCATTGGTTACAGGAATACTGTACTAATATTCGTCTCAATGACACATGGGACTCTTATTGGCCAGCATACTTCACTTTGGCTTTGGTATCTGTAATTACGACAGAGAAATGAAGACCCAATTTGTGGTTCTGGCTGTTGAATAAGGAAAATAACTGACACATGAGCGTACCGCAGCTGCAGACCGAGCGACCATTCAAAGACTCTGGAGAACTTTGAAAAATGAAACAGATGACAAAGATTCTTTGTCTTTGTCCACGTCTGTTCCGCAGACATCACGGCCGACACAGCGTTATCCCTGGATGGCACCGGTCGCTTGGACTATGCCCTGAAGCAAGGCCCTAAGCGTGACGTCCTGCTGAGGAGGTCTCTGCACGGCACGATCCTAGACCCCGTTGTTCCCAGCCTATTAGAGGTCAAGTTCAGGACACGTGGCAAGAGTGGCACATTGCTGCACGTCCAGGAGACCAGTAACTACACAACTATTAAGGTAGGAGCGCAGACACGTTCTTATTTCTTCTAGTTCAGCACTGTTCCTGAATCCGAACCATTTCCACGCATGACTTCCGTGGGAGCAACAAACAGGCTTCAGTTCAACACCATCAAATTGATCCGACTTCTAAATAATGAAACGCAGCAGCTCTGGAATAAATTGTTTTCCAAGGGAAGTTAATGCCCCTGAAGTATTGAAAATGATCACGGAGGAAGTCTGGAGTTTGACTTATCAGCGCCTGGGAACAAAAGGAGCTATTAAGAAGGGAAGGCAGAGTCAGCAAAATGTAAAAGTACATGATCTTGGTATCTTTTTAGGTGGATTATTAAGTCAAAAAGCATGTAAACGACCCAGTTTTCTCCTGCACATTGGTAATCCTAGCTAGACACAAAGACTTTGAAATATAAAGACAGATACTGAACCAAATTAACCTCAATACGAGTTGTTACTAGAACAGGTTTAAGGCTTTGGGGAGTTGACAACACTAGTTTCCGCAAGTAAGCTTAACAGGACCAAGACTGAAGAGTAAAGAGGTAGACTTCAAAGATTTATGACCAGTTCAAACCCATGTGTGTAATGAGTAAGGACCAAAACTGATCCTTATGTAAGTTAAGATCACATTCAAATTCAAATTCAGAGTTTTACCTCATTCAAGACCAAAACTTGGAAGATCTAAGATTTAGTCACAATCAAAACCTGAGAAGTTAAAACCATTACAGAGATTTGAAGACTAAGTCAAAAGCAAACTCAAGACCTAAGCCGATCCTTACGTTAGTTAAGATCACATCCAAGTAAAAATTTTACCTCATTCAAGATCAAAACTTGGAAGATCTAGGATGTAGTGATGGAGAATAAGAAGTTATCATATTTAAAAGTTTCATGCTGTTTTATGCCTAGTCAACATGTGTCACTCGAATACACAATTGAAGCACCGACAACCTGGGGTCAATCTGAGGTCAACAGAAACGGCTTGTTCAACTGTCATTTTCATCTAGGAGATCTGGCCTTGGACAGAATTTAGGACATGGGAAACTCCTTTATCACAGGAGTAATTTTCGACTTGAAACTCCTTCACAGGAAGAGCTCATTAGCCAATGGCCCCATTGTGGGACTATTAAAGGCTTTCTGATTCTGATTGTTTAAAGATCTCAAGGACTTGGTCGCAGTGTCCACCCTACACCAGAACTCATCAAACTCTAAGTCTTGTCATCTAACTGTGAGTCCTGGTCTTGAGTTTGCTTTTGATTTAGTCTTCAAATCTTGGTAATGGTTTTAACTTCTCAGGTTTTGATTGTGACTACATGTCAGAGATGTTCGATCAGACACCGTGGACAAAGGCTCGAACCCAGAAAGACTGTCTTTTACTGCCGGCAGGAGACGTAGCCATTCATGACAGACGCCTGAATTCTCCAGATGTCTACCAAGCTATTTATTGAGAGTATATGCAAATTAAAGTGACACATTAGTAAAACATAGTTTTCTTGATTAGAATACCACACCTCTTGACTTCTAAGCACGAAGAGCTGTAAGCAATAAAACATTGTCTTTTCCATGAACTGATAACTAAACCGAGTTAATACCGAGTCCAACCCAGATTGTGAGGAGTTGAGACCAAGGCAAGACCTGCTATGTGGATGAACACCAACAGTGTCAGGATGTCGCACATTAGTGTGTTTGGCAAAGACTCAACGTAATACTAAATGAGCCAAACTATGTCACCCTCCCCTAGTTGAGGAACGGCAACATCCACTACATCTCGGACGCTGGTCTGGGCGGAAAAGTGGAGCGAACTATAGGGGACGTGGTCCTATCTGATGGACTCTGGCACACCCTCAAGCTGGTTAAGAACGGCTCCATCACCTTGATGCAAGTGGACAACAGCTACTCCCGCGTCATCCAGCTTCCCACGCAGGATTTTGGAGATCTCGGGGTCCTTACCATTTCACTCGGAGGCATCCCGCCTCGACCCTCGCAGCAAAAAACTGCGGCAGGTAAGCTTGCTCATAGTTAGCTTGACTGCTATCAACTATAGTCGATGAAAAGTTTTCTTCAGGCGTCATCTGTACTTCTTTGAAGGTGTCGGACGTTTCACTTCTTATCCAAGTGGCTTCGTCAGCGAACTAAAATTTTGCTGGTAGCTCTATATATACAGGTAACATCCGACTTACGACCGAGTTCCGTTCCGACCAAACGGTCGTAAGTCAAAATGGTCGCAAGTTGAAATCCATTCAAAATGTTGAATAGAGTCTCTGAGGCTAAATGACTGAAGAAACCTTTTCAGCGATGGACGACTCCTGTATGACTAAGAGCTTACACAGACATATCAACTGTTGTGAATTTACAGACAAATAAATATGGTATGAAATGGTTCTATTGGAGTTTAAAAAAAAATCTGATCTTACCCTCAATATCCGAAAAATCTATTAAAAATCTTGCCTGATTGTGGTGATTGTAATTTTTTAATGGGTTACTACAGTGGAACTTGAAACCCTTGGTTCATGAGTACACACAGGAACATCCAGTTCTAGAATGTTATGCAGCTCTTGTGTCAAGCCCAAAGAAATTAATTCTTCATCTGTTCTTACGATATTCAAGACTTTATTTAAGTTTGACGCCTCTGAGAGCTGGCTATCTATTAGTTATACGGCTACCTAGCTAGCTGTCTATTAGCTATCTGTTGTCTTATCTATTAGCTAGCCAGCTTTCTATCTATTTCAGTGACTACTTTAGTTATGATTATTATGATTACTACTTGGCTGGCTATCTAGCTAGCTACCTAGCTGGCCATCTATTTGCTATCTATTAGCTATCTGGCTGTCTCGCTACCTAGCTAGCTGTCTATCAGTTATCTGGCTAGCATTCTGTCTATTTGAGTTACTTCCGGGTTGAGTGAACGCTGGCGCGTGTGGCTGCCGCTGCTCCCCCACAGAAAAACTGATCCTGTGACTGTCAAGTAACCATGAGAGTTTTGAAAGGTGCTTAGAAATTAAATGTATTATTATTATTATTATTATTATTTACCATCTCTGACTACCCGCAATATGCAGTATGTTGCTTTATTAACTCATTCACTGCCAGACATGTGCAAAAATGTGTCCACTCCAGTGCCAGGGTTTTTGTCATTGTCACCTGAATTCCAGGATCCACAGAATATTGACTTTTAGGACGACATAAACATTCAATGCAGCATAAGAAACCTTAGACTCTCTTCTTTCATCAGAAAAAGGAGGTAATTCCTAAGCTATATGGATCTGGAGTTATCTGAGCTTGAAATGGGGGCAGTTGTACAAAAAGCTAATGCTGCCTCCTCGTGGAAGGGAAAACATTGCCGGAGGTCTGACCAGCTTTATCGGCACCCCCCACAAGAAAAACCAAAACCCAAAGAAATTCACCAAAGTCCTGAACAAAAAGAGTTAATTCCTCAGTTATGTGGGTCTGGAGTTATCTGAGCCTGAAATAGGGGCGGCTGTCCAAAATACAATGCAATACAGACATATTGGTTTAAATAGCGCCTTAACAACAGCTGAGTGTGGAACAAAGCGCTAACATGAAAAAAAAGGCAATTGCTGCCCCCTTGTGGAAAAGAAAAACTATTTCCAGAGGCCACGGCCAGCGCTTTATGGGCACCCAAGCAAGAAAAAAAACAAAACCCCAAAAAATTCGGGAATGGCGCTCTACGTCATATATTCAATTGGCAGTCAATGATTTAATTGGTGACAAAAATGCACAAAAATGACCACGTTTGTGACTGTCCTTGAGACTTTCCCCCTAAATCGAGGATCAGATGTCTTCGGGGTTGTTTTGAGGACGTTAGGAAAAGGTGAAACAGAGTGTTTCCAGACGATCGTAGCGCGGGATAATCAATTTTCCATTTTTCAGGGGTCCGAAAACAAATCCAGTGCCACAGACTGATGTGGTTGAATGAGGGCATATTTCCCAGCATGCCTAGAGACTTGCTTGTCAACTCAACCTGACCCCAGTAGTGCATCAGTGTTTAATGACCCGACACAAAATAGACTGAATGTGCACTGCAATTAATTGAATGATTTTTTTTTTGTAAAAGCCTTATTAACATCACTGAGGTACTATTGTTTGACAATTCACAAAGCTAGAGTTGAAATTGCTTACAGACACATTCATCAAACACAGATGTTTGTCTGGAAGCTAAAACCGCTCAGACGATATGCTATCTGTTTTGGCTAGAATGGTCGGATTTTTATTGATGTAAATCAGCAAGTTAAGCATACACAGGTAACATCCGAGTTACGACCGGGTTGCGTTCCGACAAAACGGTCCTAAGTCGAAATCCATTGAAAATGGCCGACGTGACGTTGACACGACAGGATAGTTTACAATGTCAATCTGTTGTTTTTAAAGCAACGTTTTCATTTGAAGACTATTATATAGCAAATACAGGTAACATCCGAGTTACGACCAAGTTGCGTTCTGACAAAACGGTCGTAAGTCAAACGGTCGCAAGTCGAAATCCATTCAAAATGGCCGACGTGACGTTGACACGACAGGATAGTTTACGATGTCAATCTGTTGTTTTTAAAGCAACGTTTTCATTTGAATACTATTATATAGCAAGCAAATACAGGTAACATCCGGGTTACGACCAAGTTGCGTTCTGACAAAACGGTCGTAAGTCAAACGGTCGCAAGTCGAAATCCATTCAAAATGGCCGACGTGACGTTGACACGACAGGATAGCATATGATGTCAATCTGTTGTTTTTCAGCAACGTTTTCTATTGAATACTATTATATACCAAACTGTTTACACTTCATTTATACATTGTATAACTTTTAGTGTCATTTTTATCATTTTATATAATCGTATTATCAATTTTTATGACTGTATAACTGTACCTGTAATGTATACAAAACTGTTTACTGTAGAGTTAATTTGTAAATGTTATTCTTACCTTTTAGTGTCATTTTTATCATGTTATATTTCATATTATCGATTTGTATTACTGTATAATTGTACCTGTAATGTAGACAAAACCGTTTACTGGACAGTTCATTTCTAAATGTTATACTTACCCTGCATCTCCCTGCTAACGGCCAGAAGAAGTCGGCAAACACACACGCTCGGAAAAACAGCAGTGTACAGTACAAGAGATGTCGCAGTATACGTACTGTATTGAGTGCAGTCACGCAGTAGATTGCTGTGCGAGTGTGTGACATGCTGGCTGGCCAAAATTGTAGTACGCCTTGCTGGCTGCTTGTGCGTTGCGCTGCCGGGTGTAGAATTAAAAAAAGGGTCTGGTGGTCGTGGTCGTAAGTACGAGTGGTCGTAACTGGCGGCGGTCATAACTCGGATGTTACCTGTATTTGTTTTTGAGCAATTAGCTGTCCAAACAGTTTTTGTTGTGAATAGAGCTCTCACTTCCTGTTTACTAAAGACGAAGTGAGCAAGTACCATTCTTAGCTACCAGCTAATTAGTCAGTGAGTAATGGTCTTCTCCAGCAAACTGTTGTGTCCATCTATTCTACCCACTAATGGAGGTCTGTTTTTTTCCCATTATTGTCTTGTCCACAGGTTTTGACGGTTGCCTAGCTTATGTGAAATATAATGGCGAGAACCTACCTTTCGCCGGAGAGCACAGCCTCGTCGTGTTAACGAAAACCAGCTCATCTGTCAGGATCGGTTGCAGAGGTCCAAACTTGTGTGAAAGCAGTCCATGCCGGGATGGCTTGATGTGCATCAACCAGTGGTACACGTACCAGTGCGTCCCACCTGGCGACTGCGCCTCCAGTCCTTGTCAGAACCAAGGAAGCTGCGTGCCAGATCCCCGTTTAGGTTTCACCTGCGTCTGTTCTGAATTCTACACGGGAAAAACGTGCGAGACCCAATTGGCCTGCCTGGGTGTTCAGTGCCCTCAAGGGACCATTTGCAAGACGGCTAACAACGGCGGGTTTATCTGCAGTCCAAATCCCGCGACCGAAGCCATGGTACTCCCAATTTGGGCAGTCCCAGCTATCGTCGGTAGCTGTGCCACGGTGCTTGCCTTGGTTGTGCTAAGTCTCATCCTGTGCAATCACTGCAAGGGTCGCAATAAAACCAAAGTGCCAAAGGATTCAAAGGAGAAGAAACCCAAGGAGAAGAAGAAAAAGAAGAAGAAGGGCAGTGAGAATGTGGCTTTCGACGACCCAGACAACATCCCACCGTACGGAGACGATATGACAGTCCGCAAGCAGCCAGAAGGGAATCCGAAACCGGATATCATTGAGCGGGAAAATCCGTATCTGATCTATGATGAATCTGACATCCCTCACGCCAATGAAGCCCTTCCAAGTGCTCCCTGCGCCCCTTGTAACGGTCCTGAGGCCGATATCGAACACTACGACATTGATAACGCCAGCAGCATCGCACCTTCGGACGCCGACATCATCCAGCATTACAAACAGTTCCGAAGCCACACTCCCAAATTCTCCATCCAGAGGCACAGTCCACTAGGTTTTGCGAGGCAGTCCCCCTTGCCCCTCGGTGCCACCAGTTACTCCTACCAACCTCAGTACACTCAAGCCTTACGATCCACTCCGCTCAGCCACGTCCACTCAGCTTGCCCCACGCCGAACCATCTTTCCAGACAATCCCCGGCCCCGTTCACCAAGCCCTCCACCTTTTACAGAAACACCCCGACCAGGGAGCTCAACCTTGCTCGGCGCGAGGGAAGCCCCCTGGATTTGCACCGCGACATGTGCCAACCGCCACCCATGCTCAACTACGCCACCCGGCTGGGAAGGCGCAGCAAGAGTCCGCAGACCATGGCCAGCCACGGCCACACGTCCCGGCCGGGGAGTCGGCTCAAGCAGCCGGTTGAGCAGATCCCTTTGGAGACCGGACCCCCCGTGGGGCTCTCCATTGAGGAAGTGGAACGCCTGAACAATCCGCGTCCCCGGAACCCCAGCATCTGCAGCGCCGACCACGGGCGGTCCAGTTCCGAAGAGGACTTCCGCCGGCCTCTTTCACGGGTCCGCAACCCCGCCGACGGCATCCCCGCCCCAGAATCCTCTTCGGAGAGTGACTCACATGACTCCTTCACTTGTTCGGAGATGGAGTATGACCGGGAAAAACCGGTTTCTTATAACTCCCGGGTACCCAAGCTCTCGCAAGTCAACGAGTCCGACGCGGATGACGAGGACTATGGCGGGAGGCTGAAGCATAGGCGGTACTCCGGCCGCCGGGCGGAAGGGGGTCCTGGCTTGGTCCAGCTGCCCCCCAATGAGCATCACAATACTCTGCCTCACAAAGTAGGCCCGCCAGCCGGGGCCTTCAACTGGGACAATCTTTTGAGCTGGGGTCCCGGTTTTGGACATTACGTCGACGTATTTAAGGACTTAGCGATGCTACCGGAAAATGCGTCTGTGCCGGACATTGAAATGAACAGTGGGGATGGATCGGTCACCATTCTCAATGAAGGAGAAGCAGAACAATACGTATGAGACTATTTATTGTCAAGTTGTAGATTTATGCTGATGTTCTGAGAAAACAACGGCGGACGATGCCGGTTTTTTTTTGTACAGTGATACCTCGGTTTACGAACCCCTTGGCTTACGATCTTTTCGGTTTACGAACGTTAAATTTATGAACATGTTACTTTGGCATACGAACTATTTTTCGCGATACACACGGAGCTGCCATAATGACTGATGTGTCGTTTGCGAACGAGCCCGTTCTCCTGACAAGAAAACGGCAGCCGGCTTGTTTTGGTCCTCTATTCCCGGCCCCCAGTCGTCGGTTAAAGACACGTGATTGGTCAAGAACGTAGCAGTGAGGGGAGGTGTTTTAAACATTAAAGAGACAGGCAGACGACATTGAGTTTCAACTTTGATAGTTCATGGGCAGAGTGTAGACTGCAAGGTTAAAATTTCCATCAATCAGGCTCCACAAACAACCCGCCCAAGCCATCTGTACACTAGATGTAAAAAGCCATCAATCCAGTTAAACAGAACACAATTGATGAGGAACAAGGTAAAATGATCGCACAGAAAGCACCTACAAGGGATCATTCCTCAAGATGGTGAAAGAAGAAGGCTACGTTCCTCATCAAGTGTTGAATACTGAGGAAACCGTCCACTCCATTCCATCAAGCCATCAACAACCATCACAAAGGTCAATAAAACGACTTTATTATACAGTACAGTTTATTTATTTAATTGTAATACCATATCACATTTATTATACATCAAATAAGGTATATTTTCTGTAGTTTTAAGGCTTAGAAAACGATGTTTTATGGGGACCTGGGAACGGAATATTCTCATTTTAATGGTTTCCTATGGGAATTTAATTTTTGGGATACACACTTTTCAGCTTACACACCCTGACTGGGAACCAATTAAGTTCGTAAGCTAAGGTATCACTGTAATCGAAATGACGACTTTCAATGCGGTAAGGCAGAACCAACCAACGGCACCTGAATTCACCTTGGATACGTTTAGCCAGTCTCCGTCCAGCTGTCCCGTCATGTGTTTTTTGAAACAAGGAATTTGTCTCCGGTTGAACACGCTGCACTAGTATCATCATAAGAAAAAATGCATAGAAGCACTATACAGTTAGATTTGGGTTACTGTCAGAATCAGAATCATCTTTATTGGCCAAGTATGTAGAACACACAAGTAATTTGTCTCCAGTGTAACACCCTGCACTAGTATCATAATCAAAAAATTCCATAGAGTCACTATACAGTTAGATTTGGGTTACTGTCAGAATCTGAATCAGAATCATCTTCATTGGCCAAGTATGTAGGACACACAAGGAATTTGTCTCCAGTTGAACACGCTGCACTAGTATCATCATAAGAACAATTGCATAGAAGCACTATAAAGTTACATTTGGGTTACTGTCAGAATCTGAATCAGAATCATCTTCATTGGCCAAGTATGTAGGACACACAAGGAATTTGTCTCCGGTAGAACACACGGCACTAGTATCATCATATAAAATTTGCATAGAGGCACTATACCGTTCTATTTGGTTTACTGTTTAGAGAGTGAATGGCAACGGGGGAAAAAGCTGTTTAAATGTGTGCTGGGATTTGAATCAGTAGCGCCTGCCTGAGGGGAGTCGCTTGAAAAGGTGGTGGGCAGGGTGCGGAGGGTCCAGTCAGATATTCCGCGCCCTCGTTTTCGATACGTTGTCAGTCAAGTTTTAATTCCAACCCGTAGGACGCATGTCATTTTCAAAGGGGTATAGTGCACCTGAGGACACGGCGTGAAAAGTACTCTGATGTCAATCACATCCAAACTCCGCCTCAGAAAGGCTGGCTAATCGCTCCAAGAGTGACGATGAATCACGTCGTCCGCCTTACACATATTTGAGGATTGCAGCATGAGGAGAGAAATATGGTGTCTTTTTTTGCCTTTGTGTGTTATAGTTTGTTCAAATACTTTTTGTTTTTCAATCCACATGATGAGAAGAGACAAAGACCGTGTCATGTATAAAAGTCGAGTCAGTTGTCATTGAGGTCTTTGTCAATTCTGAGTGTTTTTCCTTCTTTTTTTGTACGATGTATTAACTTAAATTACTTAAACTGTGTTTTTCATGGCTATTTTTTTTTCATAATACGAAATCTGTTTTTACTTTCAGGTGAAAGTAAGTGTTGAAGACCTATTTTTTTTTACACCTGTTACATATGTAACGTCATTATTTTTAATGAAACTATAACATGTATGCTTTGTACTTGTAAAAAGACAATAACAGAATTAAAAAAAATATTTATTTAATGCTGCTTGTTGATCTTGTTTGAAACTAGTTTGAAAAACTCAGTAATGTCCATCATTGCTATCGTGGTAAAACCTGTTTTTTAAAACTAGAAAAATGTTAATAAAACGATTTTTTTTTCTCAATATAATTTCAAGAAAAAAAATTATTCTATTTTTAGTCAAAAATTGAAGTCGTACTTTTATGGAGTTTGTGTGAAAAACATAAAACGACTATTATACATTTTATTTCTTTCATTACAATCCAATAGCACATTTATGATACATAAAATAAGGTATATTTTGTTTAGTTTTAAGGCTTATTTAGTAGAAAATTATGTTTTATGGCAACCTGGGAATGGATTATTCTCATTTTAATGGATTCCTATAGGAAATTAATGTTTGGAATACACACTTTTCACCTTACGCACACTTTCTAGGTACCAATTAAGTTCGTAAGCCAAGGTATCACTGTATTGAGTTTTAGAACTACATAAATATTCAATGCAGCGCAAGAAACCTTAAAAAAAAAGAGTTACCGGTAATTCCTAAGTGATATGGGTATGGCGTTATATAAGCTTGAAATGAGGGCGGCTGTCCAAAATGCAGGCTGGGTGCGTTGTGGTTAAGATGTCGACTCGCAACACGTGGACGCTATTAAGTAGTGTAAAAGTATTAACAGCACCCTAACCATTAATTGGGGCATGGTGTATATTACAGAGCGGCCAATTATTTTTAATATAATATTATTATTGCCGCCCGTTCCTCGCAACTGCTGTATTCAATAAATGCAGTATATATGCGAAAATGACTTCTCGTTAAACCAGTTAAAAAAACATGGAATACAAAAGACACAGGGACAGTTTCTGCCAGCAGGCAGTTAGGAGACTTAACTCCCTACCAGCCCTGCCCCCCCTGCCCCTTCCCACTGCCACACTCAGCGAACTCTGAGTACACGCTGTACTATCATCCTGAACACTATTTTTTCTGGGGTTTTTTTTTCTGCAGGACCTCATTTCAACCTTTTTTTTTTTGCATTACTACACTAGTAGTAATGCAAGTAGTAGTAATACTACACTTTACATACAACACTACGTCACTACCTCACTTGACACGACACTACTTCACTTTACATTCAGAAATGACATGCATTGCCTGTTGTCAATTGTCTTTTTTAGCCACATTATAAGTGCCTTGCACGCTGGGTCCGAGAGGACAGTCATTTCAATTGTGCTGTATGTCGTGCATATTAGCATATTTGACAATAAATAATAATAACATTTAATTTCTAAGCGCCTTATCAAACTCTCAAGGTCACTTTACAGTCACAGGATAAGTTTTTCTCTGTCGGTGAGCAGCGTCAGCCACACGTGCCAGCGTTCACTCAACCCGGAAGTAACTCAAATAGACAGAAGTTAGCTAGCTAGCTTATAATAATAATAATAATAATAATAATAATATAATAATAATAATAATAATAATAATAATAATAAATTTTATTTATAAACGCCTTTCAAAACTCTCAAGGACACTTTACAGTCACAGAATATTTTTCTGCGGGTGAGCAGCGGCAGACACATCATCTGGCACTGAATGAGATAAGAGACAAGTTTATATCATTAAAAAAATTATAATAATAATCATCATCATCATACTTTATTTATAAAGATGACTTTGACTTAAAAAGCCTTTTCTTTGATTTTTAATTTGAGATTTGGAATTCATAATTTAATAGTAATCATGATCAAGTTGTAAGGCCCCCCTCCCCGCCGCCTTGTAAAGGCCCTGCCCACCACGCTGAGCCAAATGAGAGAAATCTGCTGCGAACTTTGCACTTTCCGAAGATTTGTGGAACGAAATGATGACAAAACAAAGATGACTCATACGTCCTTGCGGGCTGTTTAATGTTCAAATGATCTGACGGAATCAAATTAGGTCACGGCTTTCAAACGCTCTGCTAATTGGGACCCCGAAGGAGAACCCCCCAAACCACCACCACCCTCATCCCCTCACACACACACACACACACACACACACACACCGTGGATGCATAATAATACATATGCTGGTCATGCATCTTTCATGCATATGATTTCTTTTTATGTGGGTCAATATGTAAACAACAACAACAACAATTAGCTAGCATGGACTTCTCGCACGCTGATTGCTTGCCTGCGTGTCACACGTCGACTCGTTCGACTTGAAAAAAGAGGGGAGAGGGAGGGAGGGAGGGTCATGGGGAGAGACAGAGACTGAGACAGAGACAGACAGACACAGACAGAGAGACAGACAAAGAGAGAGACAGACAGAGAGACAGACAGACAGAGAGAAAGAGACAGATACAGAGAGAGACTGGTACTGGGACTGCGACAGAGAGAGACTGGGACTGAGAGAGACAGAGAGAGAGACAGAGAGACTGAGACTGGGACTGAGACTGAGAGAGAGAGACAGAGAGACTGAGACGGAGACTGAAACCGGGACTGAGACTGGGACTGAGACTGAGAGAGACAGACAGAGAGAGAGAGACAGAGAGACTGAGACTGAGAGAGAGAGACAGAGAGACTGAGACGGAGACTGAAAATGGGACTGAGACTGAGAGAGACAGACAGAGAGAGAGAGAGACAGAGAGACTGAGACTGAGACTGAGAGAGAGAGACAGATAGACTGAGACGGAGACTGAAACTGGGACTGAGACTGAGAGAGACAGAGACAGAGAGACTGAGACTGGGACTGGGACTGAGAGAGACAGAGAGAGAGACACAGAGAGAAAAACAGAGAGAGAGAGAGAGAGAGAGAAAACTGAGACTGGGACAGTGAGAGAGACAGAGAGAGAGACAGAGAGAGACTGGGACTGAGACTGAGACTGAGATTGAGACTGGGACTGGGATGGGTACTGGTACTGGGACACGAATTCCATTTGTCCATTTTAGCGCTTTGTTTCAGCTTCAGCTGTTGTTAAAGCACCATAGAAATCAACATGTATTGTATTGTATTGTATTGTATTGTATTGTATTTTGGACAGCTGCCCTCATTTCAAGATCAGATAACTCCAGACACATATAACTTGGGAATGAACTCATTTTTCCTGATGAAAGAAGAGAGCCTTTGGTTTCTTCTGGTCTATTGAATGTTTATATAGTCCTAAAACTCAATAGTCTGTGGGTCCGGGAATTCGAGTGACAATGACAAAAACCCTGGCACCGAAGTGGACACATTTCTGCACGGCGTCTGCCAATGAATGAGTTAAATTCGATCGATTTCGAGTTTATGTTGAAAAGTTCAAAAAGTCCGCTGGAGGTGGAATTAAACACATTGAAGCCGTTTTTTTGGGGAAAATGGCGGACGATCGGTTGAACCGCAATTCCGAGTTCACAGAATTTGTGCAACCGAGTTCAAGCCAAAAGTGTTTGTGTGCAAAATTGCACGCTAGCGCAGCAATTTTCGCCACACTTGTCGAACATCATTAATCCATGTTTTGGTTTTTGGTGATGACTGATTGTTTGTCGGATATGCGGCGGCGTCGGGCTAAAAGCGGCGCTGCCGACGTCAGCGACGCTAACCGTGGCAGCGGCGAACTTTTCAAAAGGGACACAAGTAAGCAAACGGGCAGTAAATCGTCGGCTACTAATTAGAGCGCAAGATATCGCTGAGGTAGCAAAGCGTGATGGGGCATCGCAAGCACATGGCGCGCCGTGGCGCTACGTAGCGTGTCTGCGGCGTGAGCCGGTGACGACGTTTTACGCATTTCTACGTTTCCACATCCCCCGAGCCTCAAAGATTGAACGTGACGACGTGAAGACGGTCCAGGCGCTACTTTCTTCCGACGGCTTTCGGAGGATCGCTTTCATGTGTCTTTGAAAGGCTTCGCGCTGGCTAAACCGCACGCACGCTAACGTGCACGCGCACGCAAAGCGACACAGCTTGCGCACATGTGTTATCAAGGAAAGAGGCTGCTGATCATGTGTGGAGCATTAAGTGATTTTACGCTAGGACGCCCTAAGGGGTGAAAATATGCTAACATGCTAACGTAGCTATTGACAATGCAAATGTATATTTCTACATACTTTGCCAAGTACAGTAAAGTGATACCTCAGCTTCCGAACGCTTTAGCTTCCAAACTTTTCGCCTTACGAACAAACCTTCAAAGAAGTACAGATGACGGCTGAAGAAACCTTTTCCTCGATGGATCGATCACTCCTGTATGACGGAGAGCCTACACAGAAAAATTATTAGGGGGAATTTGTCTGTAGTCTGGATGTCATTTCAAAGCTATTTCCATTTTAGGAGTTCAGTGATACCTTGGCTTACGAACTTTGGTTCCCAAACAGATTGTGTAAGGTGAAAAGTGTGTATCCCAAAAATTGATTTCTCATAGGGAACCATTAAAATGTGAATAATCCGTTCCCAGGTCCCCATAAAACATCATTTCTACTTTCTAATTTAATTTTCTAAACCTTGAAACTACACAAAATATACCTTATTTTATGAATAATAAATGTGCTATGGCATTATAATTAAATAAATAAACTGTACTATATAATAAAGTGATTTTATTGACCTTTGTGATGGTCGTTGATGGCTTGATGGAATGGAGTGTCCGGTTTCCTCAGCATTCAACACTTGTTTAGAAACGTAGCCTTCTTCTTTCACCACCTTGAGGAATGATCCCTTGTGGGTGCTTTCTCTGCCATAATTTTACCTAGTTCCTCATCAATTGTGTTCCGTTTAGCTGGGTTTATAGCTTTTTGCATCAAGTGTACGGATGCCTTGTACGGGTTATTTGTGGAGCCTGATTGATGGGAATTTTAACCTTGCAGTCTACACTCTGCCTTTGAACTATCAAAGTTGAAACCAGTCTAAATTTCACTGTTTTCTATCGATTTTCTCACTCTCTCTGTCGTCTTCCTGTCTCTTTAATGTTTAAACCACCTCCCCTCACTGCTGCGTTCTTGACCAATCATGTGGCTTTAACCAAAGACTGAGGGCGGGGAATAGAGTACAAAAAATGTGGGCAGCCATTTTCTTTTTTGGAGAATGGCTTCACTCTCTCTGTGTCTGTAACCCCCCCACCCCTCACTGCTGCGTTCTTGACCAATCATGTGGCTTCCACCGACGACTGGGGGCGGGGAATAGAGGACCAAAACAGTCGGCTTCCATTTTGTTAGAACGGGCTAGTTGGCGAACGCCACATCACTCGTTGTGGCAGCTCCGTGTGTATCCCGAAAAATAGTTTGTATGTCAAGGGAAAATGTTCATAAATGTAACGTTCGTAAACCGAAAAGTTTGTAAGGCAAGGGCTTCGTAAAGCGAGGTCTCACTGTATAAGCATTCCCAGCTGGTGATCGGATGTACCCAAATCCAGAAGAGCTTCTCTTAATTGGGGCAAAGCTGGTGTGCTATGGACTCAACATGGTGCCTCGCAAAAAAAAAACAAAAAAAAAAAAACCTGGGTGGTTTCTCCATGAATGAAGAGGAATGACCCCGGTTGGTTGTTGTTGAGCGCAAATTCCATTTGGTGTTGACTCTTCAGTTTCACATGCAGCCTCGCATTGTGGTGGAACTCGTAAATAAAAGACTGACAGTGAAGCATCTGCTTACGTTGCCCCCCAGTTTGAATGATCCAAGTTCAGAAGAGGGTCAGCTGCTGATGAACGCTTTGGTAAAAGAAGCTTTGACTCCACTGTCTGGAGAAGACCTCACACCCTGTGATCGTTGCCGAGAGGCCTTCTTTGGCGTTTTAGAATGACTTAAATGACTTAATCATAATAATAATCATAATAATCATAATAATCATAATAATAATAATAATAATAATGGTAAAAATAGTACAAATAGTAAAAATAGTCATAATGGTCATAATGGTAAAAATAGTCAAAATAGTGAAAATTAAAATTAAAATTTTAAAATTTTAAAATTAAACATTTAAACATTAAAAATTTAAAAATTTAAAAATTTAAAAATTTAAACATGTAAAAATGTTAAAATGTTAAACATTTAAAAATTTAAAATTTAAAATTTAAAATTTAAAATTTAAAATAAAAATAAAAATTAAAAAAATAATAATAATAATAATTCATTTAGAAGCACCTTTCAAAACTCTCAAGGTCACTTTACAGTCCCAGGATAAGTTTTTCAGTGGGTGAGCAGCGGCAGCCACACGCGCCAGCGTTCATTCAACCCGGAAGTAACTAGCTAGCATCGATAGCTAATCGCTAGCCAGATAGATAGATAGCCAGGCAGCTAGATAGCTATAGATCCAATAGATAGCTAGATAGATAGCCAGCCAGGGAGCGAGATAATAATAATAAGACATTTCAGGCTGATTTCATTTCAAGTGCCTTTCAATACTCTCAAGGACACTTTACAGTCACATTACATTTTTTCCGCGGGTGAGCAGCGGTAGCCACACGCGCCAGCGTACACTTAACTCGAGTGTAACATAAAGTAAAAATAAAAACCAAAAAATAGATAGCAAATAGCTAGCTAGCCAGATAAATAAATCAAGGAAAGAGTCACACACTCAAGGCCGTTGTAAAAACAATTTGCCAAATGCTACCTTAAAATCTACTGTATTTACGGATGTCTATGTCTATGTCTATGTCTATGTCTATGTCTATGCACAGGCAACTCTATTCTGCACATTTGGCGGGAATGTTATACTTATATACTTTTGTGATTCTGTGACACTGGCAAGAACACAGCGATTGGCTAATCAATGTACGTATTGTCTATTTCAACATGTAAAAAACATTTTTATTATTTTAATAGTATTGTGTGAGGTAGGTGGTCTTCATCAGATTCAGAATCCCTGGAATTTGTCTCCGGTAGATCACGCTGCACTAGTATCATCCTAAAAAAAGACCTTGCAAATAAGTATAGAGGACACTATTAAGGCTAATCTAATGGAATTCCTTAGTATACATGATATGTACCTCTCAGGAAGAACCCAATCCAATAGCACGTTTATTATACATAAAATAATCTATATTTTGTGTAGTTTTAAATCTTATTTTGTAGAAAATTATGTTTTATGGGGACCTGGGAAGGGATTATTCTCATTTTTAAGGATTTCTTATGGGAAATAAATGTTTGGCAGATGAACTTTTGGCCTTACACACACTTTCTGGGAACCAATTAAGTTTGTAAGATGGGGTATCACTGTATATTTGTATTTCAACAATGGAACTGGAGACTCCGTCAATAACTGCAATGAAATGTCTGGATTTTGAAATCCTGGTATTGGACAACCCGAGCACTGTCGTTGTCTCTCCATGTATGATTTGCACATACAGGTACTGTAGAATGTCCAAAGGCCAAACGTCCCAGATGTCAAACAAAAGAATTGGTTGTGCTTTATTGGTTTCATTTAATTTATTTTATTTAATACATCAAACCCAAATGTTTTCAGGCATGTTTTTCCAATATGTTTTTCGGGAAGACTTTGGGTTCTGCCCTTGCCACGTCCCCTGCTGAGACTCAACCAGGGTCGGGAACAAATGACTTGCGAGCCAGATCTGCTTCTTTTGATGATTGTTCCTGGCTTGCGGACAAAACTAAATATTCTCGCTTGTGTGATCCATCTATCCATCGATTTTTCACTGCTCATTTCCTGTTTGGGCTGCAGTTGCTTCCAGGAGCACTTTTGATTGGATGATACTGGCTATGTTGCCCGTTTTGCTGTGGAAACAGGGAAACGCCTCCTTTGGAATACGAATTTTTCGGTTTGAGTGATGTGTCGTTCGCGAACGAGCCCATTCTCCTTGCAAGAAAATGGCAGCCGACTCATTTTTGTCCTCTATTCCCCGCCCCCAGTCTTCGGTTAAAGCCACGTGATTGGTCAAGAACACAGCAGTGAGGGGAGGTGGTTTAAACATTAAACAGACAGGCAGACGACAGAGAGAGAGTGAGAAAATGGATAGAAAACGGTGACATTTGGACTCGTTTCAAATTTGATAGTCCAAAGTGTAGACTGCAAGGTTAAAATATCCCATCAATCAGGCTCCACAAATAACCCGCACAAGCCATCTGTACATTTGATGCGAAAAGCTATCAACCCAGCTAAACAAAACACAATTGATGAGGAACTAGGTAAAATGATCGCAGAGAAAGCACCTCCAAGGGATCATTCCTCAAGATGGTGAAAGAAGAAGGCTACGTTCCTCATCAAGTGTTTAATGCTGATGAAACCGGCCACCCCATTCCAACAAGCCATCAACGACCATCACCAAGGTCAATAAAACGACTCTATTATATAGTACAGTTTATTTCTTTAATTATAATACCATAGCACATTTATTATACATACAATAGGGTATATTTTGAGTAATTTTAAGACTTAGAAATTTCAAAAATTATGTTTTATGAGGCCCCGGGAACAAATTATTCTCATTTTAATTGTTTCCTATGGGAAATTAATTTTTGGGATACACACTTTTCGCCTTACACACTCTGTCGGGGAACCAATTAATTTTGTAAGCCAAGGTATGACTGTACATCCAATCCAATCTAAAAGCCTGTGTTTCACCATCGGAACGAAACCTCAGAACAGGGTTGCGGTTAAAAGAAAATCCTTAACTTCACTGGCGTCATGACACACGTGACTTTTTTTTCACCGTTAATTGATAACTTTGTCAGAAAGAATTGCCAACAAACACATCATCAACGTGGACGTCTCACCACATGACGTCCACTCCAAGGTTGGACATTGGTCAATGAAGTCATTTCTGGACACGTTGGCCAGCGACGGACATTGACAGTGACCAACTCAAACAGGCGAAAGGATGAGGTTTTTATTATTGTAACCTTTTATAACAATACGCTGGAAAGAGATGAATTGTCAAAAAATAAAACAATCGTGGGGAAAACCCGCAAGTGAACAAAAGCTGCCTTGAGTCCGAGATTTCCAAGTGTGGGAAAGTCACCAAGGACATGCAACAACGACAGCAATGGTGTCTGGATTGGATTGGATTGGATTGGATGTAGAGTGATACCTTGGTTTACGAAATTAATTGGTTCCCAGACAGAGTGTGTAAGGAGAAAAGTGTGTATCCCAAAAAATAATTTCCCATAGGAAACCATTAAAATGAGAATAATCCATTCCCAGATCCCCATAAAAGACAATTAATGGGATATTTTAACCTTGCGGTCTACACTCTGCCTTTGAACTATCAAAGTTGCGATCATTTTACCTTATTCCTCATCAATTGTGTTCCGTTTAGCTGGGTTGATAGCTTTTTGCATCAAGTGTACAGATGGCTTGTGCGGGTTATTTGTGGAGCCTGATTGATGGCATATTTTAACCTTACAGTCTACACTTTGCCTTTGTGCTATCAAAGTTGAAACTCTCACTCTGTTTCTATCCATTTTCTCACTCTCTGTCGTCTGCCTGTCTCTTTAATGTTTACCCCTCCCCCCCGCCCCCTCACTGCTGCGTTCCTGGTTCCGAACCAAACCGTGACGGTAGAACACATGATTGATTGGATGACAGCCGTGTAGAACTGTCTTCTCACCTCCTGTGGCAGGTCATGATTCTTCAGCAGCTTCAGGAAGTCCATCCTCTGTTGGGCCTTTCTCGGGATGGAGTTGGTGTTGACCTTCCACTTCATGTCCTGGGAGACTGATTCCCAAGAACTTGGAGGTCTGGACGGTTGACACAAGGCAGTTGGATAGTGTGAGGGGCATTCCAGCCATCATTTGCTACTAGGATGAAAAATCTAACTGGACGCCTTCACTATCAGTTCTGCAGGCCCTGGAGCATCAAATGTATCGATCAAACTGTTGTTTTAACCAATCAGATTTGGAGTTGGCAACCCAAAAGGGGTACCATATCTTCTTGAAGGCGCTGGCCAACATCAGAGTTTTCGCAAGAGCAAGTGACAAGAGCATACTGGCCAGAGCTAGCATACTGTATCAGTAGCAAGCTGCATAAGCAAATATATTGTTGTGTTGATTTAATAGCAGTTTTGTCAACCTACAATGGCTGAAGAAAAACAAAAAATGGTTTTGATTTGAGATGTACTGTTAAAGCCATTTTCAAGATGGTATTTTCAAGAAAAAAATAGACATCAAGAAAGGTCGGTCAGTTATCTCCTGGCTAATGGTACCCTCTAGTGGACTTGTCGTAAATCACACCACATTTTTTTCAGTCTGGATTGATTCAGAGGTAGCACTACTGAAGGCCTAGCGATGAAATTTGCCGTTGTATGTCAAGCACATCCGCCTAGGTTGGTCCCCTTACACACCGAATTTGGATACCCCTGGTTGAAGTGAAATCAGGCTTACCCCCCAAAAAATGAGGAGTCTTTACTGTATTGTATTCTCTATTTGTAAAAAAATGCAGGGTTTTATTGTGAAGCCTGTGTAACCGGTTCGATTTTGGTGACAATCAGGAGACTTTCCGAGGAAGGATCACATCAGGAAATGTCGGAAATATCTAAAAAAAAAAACAGTGCCTTCAAAGCTATGTGTCAATTCATGGTTCTATCCACGCGATCAAGTTTATTTGAGAGCGCCTGAAAGCCCGCAGGCCATAGACGTCGGCTTCTTCGGAATATTTCCGTGTGATAAACTCCAGTGGTCTCGACAAGTCTTGTGAAGACCCTCCAAACGCTGCACCTGCTTTGTATTCCACCCTTGCGATCTGCTTTCTTTGGACGCCGGCATCTTCCTCTTCTTGAGTTTCACCTTCTCGAGATGTCAAATACACTTCGATATTTGGGTTGGGGGGGGGGGGAGGATTGCTTTTGGACCGAGGAGGTGGCGAGGTGAACCTCCAGTCCATTTGGAAAAGAGATTTATTGGAATTTGGAACCAGGAGCTTTGGCAGCTGTGAATAAAATGGAAAGGACTAGAGTCGATCTTCTTTTACTTTGGGGTTTTCCCTTCAGGGGTCGACACAGCGAATCAGTGTCCTCCATCTAACCTGGTTTTGTGCATCCTCTTCTCTCATACCAGCTACCTTCATGGCCTCTTTGACAACAGCCATCAACTTCCTCTTATTTCTTAGGGTTAGGGTTAGGGTTAGTAGGACACTTCACTGTGAAAGAGTGAAGACTCCACATGAATGCTGAATTGTTTTTGTTCAACAAACATTTGTTGTTATTTGTCTGTGAGTATTTTTCAAAATATTTTGAATTAACGTATTTTCCAGTGTATAAGGAGCACCGGAGTATAAGGTCTCCTGCCTGGCAGTTCAAGGCTCAGCCTCCTTCTCCCGATATAGTCACTCTCTCTCCTCTGGACATGTCCAAACCATCTCAGTCTGACAGTCTCTCCAAAGCCTCTAATATGAGTTGTCCCTCTGATAGACTCCTTCCTGATCCTATTCAACCTGGTCACTCCGAAAGACGACCTAAACATCTTCATCTCCGCTGCTTTCCAGGTCTGCTTCCTGTCTTTTCTTCAGTGGCACTGTCTCCAGTCCAAACATCATGGCTGGTCTCACCACCTTTCCTTCCCAGAGTCAACAAAGGTGCAATGATAGGACCTGTTGGTGATTTTGATGTATCTACCACTTCGACAAGTCAATCTTGGATCATTTTCAAATATCGCTACGTCTGAACCAAACAGTCTCAGCGAGCATGTCGTCTGAGAACGGGCGCACAATCCTACTGCAGTTGGTTCGTGAGTAAAGAGAGACGTCTTCAAATTTCACTGTATATTTGCACTCCAGTACTTGCTGGATTTTCTACGGGTACTCTGACGTCCTCACACATTCCAAAAACATGAATCCAGGCTGATTGAACACGCCAAATTGGCCCTGGATGTGAGTGCAAGGGTTTGTGGTCTGTGTGCCGTGATTTACTTTCACAACAGCTGAACCTGGAACAAAGCATTTAACTAAAAAAAAACAAAAAATACTGGTTGGTGATTTCTCTTTTACAAAACCACAATGGCTTGTGTACCGTTGTTGAAACTGCTTCAGCTTTTGCAAATGGTTACCTTTCCTGGACTGTCTGTTTCAGATCCTTCTACACATTTCTGGACTCTTCGATGGCTCTTTCTTAGCATTCTTGTGTGTTTGGGCCTTTATCCTCTTCGAGGACCCCAGAGACCAATCTGTCAGAAATTGGGCAGCATATTTGGCTCCACAATGCCTGGATAGTGTTGAGATTTCATTGGAGCATGTGGACATTGTGGCCGATCTATCGCAGCAGAACCAGAATGTTTTTCACAGTTGGTAGTTATTTCACCACTGTAGGGTTTTCTTTGTTTAACTTTGGGTTTGTTTAACTGGAGGGTTTTCTTTGTTTCACTTCAGTACACAAACAATTTGTGTACAAATGTGGAATCATGCTGAGCTGAATGCCAAAGAGTACAAGTGAGTTTTGAGGCGAGTTTTAAAGATGGGCAGTGAGAGGGATTGCAGAATGTTCAGTGCTAGCTCATTCCAGAGAGTGGGACCAGCAACGGAAAAAGGCCACTCCGAGCCTCCTTTTAGTTTTTAGGCATATCTAATAATGTCTGGTCAGCAGACCTGCGGCGTCGCGAAGGTGTGTAGAGGTCTTAAAGACTTGAACAAGAATAATAAGATCTTGAAACGAACTCTGAAATGTATAGAGAGTCAGTGAAGGGATGCCAGAGTAGGCGTTATGTGCTCCCTCTTACGAGTACCAGTCAAGTCAGCATTCTGGACGAGCTGGAGATGCATCATCAAGGATTGGCTAGCTATCTACAGTAAAGTCTCGTTATATCGATATTCAAGGGAGTCCGAAAAAATATCGATATAACCGGGACTATCGATATATCCGATATCGATATAACGAGACTTTACTGTATCTATCTATCTATCTATCTATCTATCTATCTATCTATCTATCTATCTATCTATCTATCTATCTATCTGTCTGTCTGTCTGTCTGTCTGTCTGTCTGTCTGTCTGTCTGTCTGTCTGTCTGTCTGTCTGTCTGTCCGTCCGTCCGTCTATCTACTCTTATATAGTGCTGTCAAATGATTAAAATATTTAATCTCAATCCAATTTCTAGATTCACAATTAATTCACAATGAATCATGAACTGCCCCATGACAAATCCCAAAACATTGGCGCAGGGCATGAAAAGAAGTCTGCGCTCTCATTCGCTCGCATGGATGAGATTTTGTCATCAGAATCAGCCCATTGGAGAGGTGATGAAATGTTTCCTCCATTTTGAAATTCAAAGCCGGAGCTTTTCCCAGGTGCAAAGCTTTCAATTATACTTAGAAGTGACGAAGGGCTTTGCTCAAATTGGTGGTTGAGGAGACGTTTGAGAGACTCGTGTCAAATCAAGAACCTTTTTTTCGCCCAAACTGGTCAGCGGTTTGAGGCCGGAAACCTAATGTATTCGCGGTTTGCCTGCTACAGTTTTTTTTCTTTTTTTTAAGTTCTAGACTTGCAGAAAATGGGTTTTTATTCGGGAGCGGCCAAGAAGGCCTTGGTTTTCCTGGCACACAATAGCAGGAAGCACCGCCCTGCCACACTATAGATGGAAGCTGGACAAAGACAACAACAAGCAAAATTTCTCACGATTAAAATGGACATTATTATACACACACACACACACACACACACACACACACACACACACACACACACACACACACACACACACACACACACACACACACATTCATGTTTCAATGGTTTCATGAGGTCCGAATAACTCTAGATAAGGAGTGAGGACCACCGTTGCTGATATGTTTAGAGAAGAACTAGTGTTCCATTTGAAGACTAAATGTCAGCCCATTTCCCACGTCAACTTCTTAAAAAAAAAAAGAAATAAAAAGTGGAATTGAAACTGAAATAACAGCAGGAGTGAAGTTTCTGAATGGCTACTTTCAAAGTCCTCACCCCTGTAGTGAATTTGGTTTAAATATTGTTTTACTTTTTGTGGTATGAACTTTTTCCTCTCATTAAACACACACACACACACACACGCACACACACACACACGGAATATATGAATATTCAAGATTCTAGTCTCGGTATGCACACAACTTCAATTATCTCAGAGGGGGTGAAACTGGGTCATCTTCAATACGGAACACTACAAATACAAAAAGATGAAAAGCAGCCTTGATGCAGATGATGGTAAAAGTAACATCATTTTTATTATTATTTACTTTTTGTTAACTCTGCTTTACAGTTTAATGCACACAATTTTTAAAAAGTCTTCAGACTTTTAAGGCTCTTCTTTGCTAACTTCTTTCTCTGTATAATAATAATAATAATAATAATAATAATAATAATAATAATAATAATGTATTATGTTGTTGGATGTTATTATTATTATTAATAACAATTATTATTATAATATATTATATAACAATACATATTATAATAACAATAATAATTATACGAATTAATAATAACTGCTATTATAATTATTTTAAAAATAATTTCTATAATAATAACAATGTATTACTATTATTATTATTATTATTATTATTATTATTATTATTATTATTATTATTATTATTATTATTA
This sequence comes from Hippocampus bargibanti, assembly GCF_051943395.1. Taxonomy (NCBI): domain Eukaryota; kingdom Metazoa; phylum Chordata; class Actinopteri; order Syngnathiformes; family Syngnathidae; genus Hippocampus; species Hippocampus bargibanti. Next base: position 35,693,683 of record NC_142735.1, on the reverse strand, counting down.
TTATTATATTATGGATGGACGTACGGGCTGAGGGGTTTGGGCCGACAGATGTATTCTTCTTTTTCGTCTTCTATATAATAATAATAATAATAATAATACATTATTTTTTTAATAATAATATAGCAGTTATTATTATTATTATTATTATTATTATTATTATTATTATTATTATTACTACTACTACTAATACTAATACTACTAATAATAATAATATCTCGATCTTATAATATTTTCTAAAATTTCCCTAATGGTGGCTTGCATTAGAGTAGGACACTTATTTTTTTATAAATTGCAGTTCACAAATAATATTTCAATCAAGCATCATGTCCATACAGTAGTCCATAGCTGTACTTCAAAACAATGCATTAAACTAAAACGTTGCCCCTTAATACACACCTTGTACTTTTTTTGACCTCCTTGGGAAATAAAAAAATATTAAAACAAGAGATTTTTTTCCATCACGACAGTAATCTCATATTTCAAGGAATGTTTTGCGGATGGAGAAATGATGAAAGCTTTTGATTCCACTTCAGTTTGGTTAAAAGCATGCAGAAGGAAGGAAAAGAGATAAACGCCTCCAACATCATCTTGATTTATGGACCTGCTGAGAATAGCAATTAGACTGTCAGCAGGACATAAATGAGACGACCGGTAGGCATTTGGTTTTTTCAAATGTTTTGCAATGAGTCATAACAGAAGTTTGATGGATGGATGGATGGATGGATGGATGGATGGATGGATGGATGGATGGATGGATGGATGTGTGGATGGATGAGTGGACGGGTGTGATGGATGGATGGATGGATGTGTGGATGGATGAGTGGATGGGTGGATGGATGGATGGATGGATGGATGGATGGATGGATGGATGGATGGATGGATGGATGGGGGGGTTGGGCAGACGGACAGACGGATTGACGGATGGATGGATGAATTGACGGACGGATGGATGGACAGACAGATTGGCCGGGGGGGTTGGCCGGACAGACTATGGCTGCATGGATAGATGGATGGATGGATGGATGGATGGACACCCTGGGCGGACAGGGTGTTGGGCGGACGGATGGACAGACAATGAACGGATGGCTGGTTGGACGGATGGGTTGGGCGGACGAACGGACAGATGGATGGATCGACGGATGGGCTAGGGGGGTTGGGCGGAGGCGTGGAGGGACGGACGGACAGACAGACTATGGATGGACTTTTGGATGGATGGATGGATGGATGGATGGATGGATGGATGGATGGATGGATGGATATGAAAAGCTTCTTCTTTTCCTTTCGGCTTTTCTCCTCAGGGGTCGCCACAGCGAATCAATGTCCTCCATCTATTCCAGTTTTGTGCATCCTCTTCTCTCACACCAGCCACCTTCATGTCCTCTTTGACCACATCCATAAACCTCCTCTTCGGTCTTCCTCTCGGTCTCCTGCCTGGCAGTTCAAGGCTCAGCATCCTTTTCCCGATATAGTTACTGTCTCTCCTCTGGACATGTCCAAACCATCTCAGTCTGACTTTCTCTGCAAAGCCTCGAACATGAGTTGTGCCTCTAATGTACTCATTCCTGATCCTACCCAACCTGGTCACTCCCAAAGAAAACCTCAACATCTTCAGCTCTGCTACCTCCAGCTCTGCTTCCTGTCTTTTCTTCAGTGGCACTGTCTCCAGTCCAAACATCATGGCTGGTCTCACCACAGTTTTACAGACCTTTCCTTTCATCCTAGCTAAAACTGTTCTATCACAGATCACACCTGACATTTTTCTCCAAGTGTTGCAGCCAGCCTGGACCACCTTCTTCACCTCTTTTCCACACTCTCCATTGCTCTGGACAGTTGACCCCAAGTACTTAAAATCGTCCACCTTCTTTATCTCTTCTCCCTGTAGCATCACTCTTGCACTTGGATCCCTCTCATTCACACACATATATTCCGTCTTGCTGCGACTGATCTTCATTCCTCTCCTTTCCAGGGCATACCTCCACATCTCTAGTTTCTCCGCCACCTGTTCCCTGTTCTCGCTACAGATCACAATGTCATCTGCAAAATAGATATGAAAAGCAATTCGTGATATTAAGAATCCATGTGATCTTCAAGCCTGACTAATCTGGAATAACAACGTTGTGCAGCAGATGTGCAGAGGTGGATGAAGCTGTTGGTTTGACAGATCAGGTCAAACATCAACACGCCACATGGCAGCCTCTATCTTTGGTTTTCTACGCATCGATTGAGGCGTTACGTCTGGACCGTGTGCCACTGCATTGGCCGCAAAAGCCAAAAAAACAAAACAAAAGCTTTTGATGTTTTCTTTGTAACCATTTGAAAAGCGCTCTTGTATGAAAAGCACGAAATCTTGGAACGCCACATCTTGATATGCATCTGTTGGACATCAGTCAGACGTTTTTTCTTTGAGTAGAACTGAGAAGTAAATGGTCAAAAGTGGAATGCAATAGTACAAAGCAATTCAAAGATTTTTGGGAAAACCAAAGCAAAAAAGCTGTACAGAGTACAGCAAGACTCATCAAACTCACTTCTTTTCACCTACTGCCTTTCTATGTGACTGCTTTCATTCCTCAGATTTTGTATGATGTAACCTGTATTTGTACAAAAGTCAGAATGTGTAGTTGGCTAATAACAACCCATGGAATTGCAATCGGGGAGGAGATCTAGCCCCAAGTGGAGGACTTTAAATATCTGGGAGTCTTACGTCTGTGTAAGCTCTCAGTCGTACAGGAGTGGGTCCATCGATGAAAAGGTTTCTTCAGCCGTCATCTGTACTTCTTTGAAGGTGTCGGACATTTTTCTTCTTATCCAAGAAACTTCGTCAGCAAACTAAAGTCTTAGTCTTAGTAAAGTCTCGTTATATCGATAGTACTGCTTATTCCGATACTATTTCTATGAACGCAAGGAGAAGATTTACATGCCGCAGGATTGGATATATCGATAGTCTGGTTATATCGATATTTTTTCCGACCCCCGAGAATAACGAGACTTTACTGTATATCCCTACTGTCCAGACATGTCGGTGCCGGACTCTGCTATCATAGGTCCCTGCTCTCAGTTTGGGGAGAGCAGAGGACTATTCACTGCAGCTCCACTGATTGTTCCTAATGTTCTGATTAACGACTGGCCTGATTGCCCCACTTCCTCCGGTATTACCTCATCAGTATTACTAATCCTATGTTGCCTAAGCAGACTGTTGTACGAACGATCCGAATTGAACCTCACCATATCGGTTTAGTGAAGGATTAAGCTGCTTTATGAAAATCGCGTCTTTTACTCCTCTTTCAAACCATCTATGTTCTTTCGCAATGTGGATCGTTTGTACAACAGCCTGCTTTGCTGACGAAGTTTCTTGGATAAGAAGCGAAACGTCCGACACCTTCAAAGAAGTACAGATGACGGCTGAAGAAACCTTTTCATCGATATCAGAATCAGAATCAGAATCATCTTTATTGCCAAGTATGTAGGACACACAAGGAATTTGTTTCCGGTAGAACACGCTGCACTAGTATCGTTGTCAAAAAAACTGCTAAGTGGCACTATACAGTTCCATTTTGGCTACTGTTGAAAGAGTTCAAAGAGTTAATGGCTTGGGGGAAGAAGCTTTTTAAATGTCTGCTGGATTTGGTGCGCATGGATCGGTAGCGCCTGCCTGAGGGGAGTAGCTGGAAAAGGTGGTGGGCAGGGTGCGGAGGGTCCAGTAGGATTTTCCGCGCCCTAGTTTGGATTCTTGCAGTGTGCAAGTCCTCGAGAGTGGGTAGGGCGGTGCCAATGATTTTTTCCGCCGTCCTAACTGTCCGTTGAAGTCGGATTTTGTCCATTTTTGTGGCGGCCCCGAACCAAACGCTGATGGAAGAACACAGGATGGATTCGATGACAGCCGTGTAGAAATGTTGCAGCACCTCCTGTGGCAGGCCATGCTTCTTTAGCAGCCTCAGGAAGTACATTCTCTGTTGGGCCTTTTTCAGGATAGAGTTGGTGTTGACCTCCCACTTCATGTCCTGGGAGACTGTGATTCCCAGGAACTTGAAGGTCTCAACGGTTGACACCAGGCAGTTGGATAGTGTGAGGGGTAGCTGTGGTGATGGATGTTTCCTGAAGTCCACCATCATCTCAACTGTCTTGAGCGTGTTCAGCTCCAGGTTGTGACGGCTGCACCAGAGCTCCAGCTGCTCCACTTGTTGTCGGTACGCAGACTCGTCGCCGTCTTTGATGAGACCGATGACCGTGGTGTCGTCTGCGAACTTTATGAATTTGACAGCTGGGTGCGTTGAGGTGCAGTCGTTCGTGTAGAGAGAGAAGAGCAATGGAGAGAGGACGCATCCCTGCGGGGCTCCAGTGCTCGTGGTTCGTGTTGTGGATGATATATTTCCCAGTCTGACCTGTTGTGTCCGTCCTGTCAGGAAGCTGAGGGTCCACTGGCAGATCGTGGGGGACACACCAAGCTGGAGAAGTTTGGGGATGAGGAGTTCTGGGATGATGGCATTGAACGCAGAGCTGTAGTCCACAAACAGGATCCTTGCGTAGGTTCCTGTGTTGTCAAGGTGGTCGAGGATGTGATGCAGTCCAATGTTGACTGCATCCTCCACAGACCTGTTTGCCCGGTAGGCAAACTGAAGAGGATCTAGCAGAGGTCCGGTGATGTTCTTTAGGTGGTTCAGCACGAGGCGTTCAAAGGACTTCATGACCACAGACGTCAGAGCGACAGGTCTATAGTCGTTCAATCCCGAGGGTGCTGGTTTCTTTGGAACTGGGACGATAGTAGACTGTTTGAAGCAGGATGGGACTTCACACTGCTCCAGGGATCTGTTGAAGATTTGTGTGAAGACCGGAGCCAGCTGGTCAGCGCAGACTCTCAGGCAGGAGGGGGACACTCTGTCAGGTCCTGCAGCTTTCTTGATCTTTTGCTGCTTGAAGAGCCGTCTAACGTCCAGTTCGTGGATCTGTAGGGCAGAGGGCGGAGATACGGTAGTTTCTGGTAATGGTGGGCAGACCAGGGAAATGGTGGTGTCCTTTTCAAATCGGCAAAAGTATGTATTTAACTCATCAGCCATACCATTGTTGTACACTGCTTGGGGTGATGGTAAACGATAATTTGTTATTGCTTTCAGGCCATTCCACACCGATGCAGAGTCGTTAGCGGAGAACTGTTTGTTAAGCCTCTCCGCATAACTTTTCTTTGCGATGTTAATTTCCTTCGTCAGCCTGTTTCGGGCGAGTTTGTAAACTGCTCGATCGCCGCTTTTAAATGCGGATTCTTTCTCTTTCCTTTCCATATACCGACCCTCATTTATGGTCACGAGCTATGGATCGTGACCGAAAGAACCAAATCCTGGATTTGCATTTCCTTGGAGTGGCAATTATTTTTTTCCCGCCGTCCTAACTGTCCGTTGAAGTCGGATGCACAAATGTTTGAAATGTGCTATATATAGAAACTAAGTTCTCACTGGGAGGCCGGTTAAGGTGGTGAGTCCAGATACTTAAATAGGGGCAGCTGTCCGTACTTGTCGTCACAGGTGCTGTGTGTATTTAAAATAATAGTCATCTTTTGACAAAGCCAATGTTTAGCTAGCGTAACCGCCCTCATCCGGAATTCTATTTCAAGGACAACCGACACCTCCCGACAAGTTGTGTCCGTAATTTGTACAATCACTTCAAATGACTTCTAATGAGTGTATTATACGAAGATTCCACCGCACATAGCGATATTGTACGTTTTAGTAAGTCTTGTTTTTGAGTTGGTGACGATACCTACCGTGACGTCACGGTAGGTATCGTCACTGACCGAGAACGTGACACACAATGCATTTTGCGGTGGTTTGTTTGGTCTGAAAATTTCGTGTTAATCCGTGGTGATGCCGAAATTAGAAGGAAAACACATACATAATGCGATGGTGAATTGTTGTGTTTTGCACCAACACTACTATTTGATACTAGATGACACAAATTCCCAGCAGATAAATCAGCCCATTTCCAACGGAGCTTGGGCGCCATCTTGTGCATTTTCTGGGACGCTACATTGGAGTCCTGACGGCTCGAATTGATACGGAAGGACTTCTTGAATCGATTGCAAACATGTATGCTTTCCTCTTCAGAACTATTTGAATCATATTCATAACTGGATGAGTAACAAGAAAGCATCTTCTCCCAATCTGAAGCCATTGTTTTGATTCTAGAGCAAGGCAAAGAGGTCCTGGCGTGACGTCACAAACAAGGGGGCGGGACCTTCTAAAACTCACAATTTCCGGGATCATTTTGAAGTAGTTTTGGGACACTTTCACTCATTTTTATTGGTGTTTTGCATTTGACTAAAAATATCAGCCTGCGTGTTTTGGATATTTTAGATGCTGTAAAACTGATATCAGTTAGGAAACAAAGAATGGATTTGGTTGTCCTTTAAGGCTTATTTAGTAGAAAATTATGTTTTATGTGACCTGGGAACGTATCATTCTCATTTCAATGGTTTCTTTTTGGATGACACACTTTTTGCCTTACACACACTTTCTGGGAACCAATTAAGTTTGTAAGCTGAGGTATAACTGTGTATTTGGCAAACTTTTTTCATTCATTTGAATGTACGCCTTATAGTCCTGTGTGCCTTATATATGGAAAATGTTTGAAAATGCACCATTTTCCGGTTGGTGCACCTTATACACCGGAAAATACGGTCATGAGCGAAATGCTGCACTTAGCAAGGCCAAAGTGAGACACCAACTTTTGCTCTGAGTGCAATTGAAAATAAGATACACCACAAAAAACAAGTACAAAGCGCATGAAAAATACAACTCAAGACAACTGGATCAGTGGAACCCCTGAGCTTGTTTCTCTGCAACGAATCCCATCTTGGGATAATTGGAGACAATGACACTAGCTAGCTAGCTAGTGTCAAATAATTTAATTAAATTATTTATTCTTTTTGCGTGGCCCGGTACCAAACCCACGGACCGAAACCGGTCCGCGGCCCGGGGGTTGGGAACCTCGGATGTTAAGATTTGTTAAGGACTGTATTCTGGTTGAAGGATAATGCTAAAACTGTTCATTGGGGTTCGAGTGGTTTGTGTTGCATATTTGGGCTAGTTGATAGGAAATAAAGGGTTGACTTGAGTTCCTTGTCAACTTCTGACTGTGTGTTTCCCTGTCAAATCTAAGAAAAGCCACTTTGTGTCATCTTCGTCAACATTCCAAGTCTGACTTAGTCTGAGCATACGCAGCTGTTACACACAGTGGTTACAAATTAGCTTCTCACCAGCTGAATAAACAAAAAAGTTATAAAAAGCCATGAAACGCATTCGGTAGCATCGTCGCGATTAAAACCCTGGATTTTCAGTCAATCCCCCCCCACACACCCCCAATCTTGCCATTTTGTCCTAAATTGGATTGCAACAAGTTTAAACATTTGCAAAGGCATAAAGCTAATTTAGCACAGTGACTGCAAATGTTGCTTAAGCGTAGAAAATTCGCCCAATAATATATTATATAATAATACACTTCGTCTGTGTAAGCTCTCAGTCGTACAGGAGTGGTCCATCGATGAAAAGGTTTCTTCAGCTGTCATCTGTACAAATTTGAATGTGTCGGACGTTTCGCTTCTTATCCAAGATGCTTCTTCAGCGAATTAAAGTCTTACTGGTAGTATCGGCCCTATATTACAGTAGGGATATATATATAGGGCCGATACTACCAGTAAGACTTTTGCTAGCTTTCTAGCGATCTAGCTGGCTATATGGCTGGCTATCTAGCTGGCTAACTAGCTGGTTACCTAGATAGCTATCTTGTTGCTATCTATTTTCTGTCTGTTAGCTATCTATCTAGCTAGCTGACTATCTGGCTGTCTATCTATTAGCTAGCTAGCTATATATTAGCTATGTAGCAAGTGCGCTATCTGGATGGCTATTTATTAACTAGCTGGCTAGTTCTCTATATATTTGAGTGATTCTGGGTTGAGTGAACATGGGCGCGTGTGGCTGCCGCTGCTCACCCACAGAAAAAAAAACTGTTCCTGTGACTTTAAAGTGATCTTGACAGTTTAGGTGCATTTCTCCAAATGGGCCATTGTTCTAAGATGTATGAAATAGTCTTTAATATATAAACAGGTGTATACGGCCAAAAAGCTTACGGTTACCTCCACTGACTCACACCATATGAACTCATTCATTGCCGGACGTACAAAAACTCGACTGTTTGTACTGTAGTATGGTTATTTTTTTAATACAGTGATACCTTGGCTTATGAACTTAATTGGTTCCCAGACACAGTGTGTAAGGCGAAAAGTGTCTATCCCAAAAAATAATTTCCCATAGGAAACTATTAAAATGAGAATAATCCGTTCCCAGGTCCCCATAAAACATCATTTTCTACTTTCTCACTTTCTTAGCCTTAAAACTACTCAAAATAGTCGACCGCGAAAGCAACCAGCGGGGACATGTTTCCAACCAGTGACTCCTGCTAAAGCCACATTTAGGCTAACGCATGCTATTCAAGAGTGATTTGGGAAATATGCCCTGAGAGTGACAGCATAAAATGTCTCGAGTTATGTTGGGGTTTGAGGGGTACGTTTATGGTGAGGGAGGGTGAGGGCGGGGTCTGGTTTTGGGTTTGGGTTTAGGCCAGGTTACGATTGAGGTTATGCTAGGATTTGAGTGGAAGGTTTTAATGGTGTCAAGCTAGGGTTAGCACTTTGGCTAAGGTTAAGATCAGTGATCATTAAGATCAGTAAGATCATTTGTTACCATGGTCAGAAATCGACCTGGACGCCTTCACAATCAGTTCTGCAGGCCCTGTTAGAGATAAGATATTAAGCCCGAGCCCGTGCCTGACCCGAGCTGAATTTCGGGTCGGGCTCATAATCAGGGATCCCAGCCAATGGAAATGAAAAGAGCTAAAATGACGTCACTGTTCCACTGTGAGTCTTTTGTCGGATATCTCTCTTTCACGACATCCGCTATCTATCTATCTAGCTATTAGCTGTCTATTAGCTAGCTAGCATTCTATCTGAGTTACTTCCGGGTTGAGTGAACGCTGGTGCGTGTGGCTGCCGCTGCTCACCCACAGAAAAACTTATCGTGTGAGTGGAAAGTGACCTTGAGAGTTTTGAAAGGCGCTTATAAATGAAATGTATTATTATTAGTAGTGCTGTATTATTATTGTTGTTGTTGTTATTGTTGTTATTGTTATTGATGGGGATTACAGCTCTTCGGTTCTTTTGGCACGGCTCACTAAAATTGCATGCGGAAATAAAATAACTTTTATATGAAAATAGAAAATATTACTTTGGCGAAAAAATTAGCGGAATTCCGCTAAATAGCGGACGTCTGGGATGCCTGCAAAATGTCAATCATTGCGGCCCCCCGAGGGGGGTGGGTTGGGGGGGGACAGAGCTTCTCTCTCGCGGATTTATACTTGTGTGTTTATAAAAATGTACACCAAAACGATGTGTGGATAATAAACTAATGTTATTCTTTGTAGAGTTTTCTAGTTTATTAATGTAGATTTATTGTATTTCCGTGTTCTTGCCTCACTCGCTCTTTCTACTTAAAGTGGCGCGCTTCTTAAGGTCGTACTGTTGCTGCTGTGGTTTATTTATCGCACTACCTGTCAATATGACGGACGACCTTAAATTTTCCGTCACCTTAAAAAACTCATTCAATGATAGAAAATAGTTGGTTAATATAACCTCCACAGACATATAAAATATCTCAATGTTTATACAGTTTTGTTTAACTTATATTTCATTTACAAAGGCTTTCATTTGTCATTATAAATTCTCCCAAGTCCTCACAAATGACGTGAAATTTCGGGTTTGTTTTGGGCTCGGGCCTGCAAGTCAAGTACTGTACGTAAATTAGTCTCGCTCGGGTCGGGTCGGGTAGTGCTGTATTTTTTTTTTTTTTTTTTTACCCTATCTTAATCTTACCTCACGGCCCTGTCGCATGAAATGTGGTGTCAATGAAAGTTTGGAAAAACGCTTATAAATGAAATGTATTATTATTATTATTATTATTATTATTATTAATGACTGTTGCTTTAACCAATCAGATTTCGAGTTGGTGACGCGTACGGCCTGCTCAGGCCTGGGTGACATCAGAGTTTTCACAAACTATGATTGGCTAGTCACCAGTCAATCATGTTATCACTAACCGCTAGTAACAATAGCATTCTAGCCATAGCAAGCGCACTGTATCTCTAGCGAACTGCATCAATATATACATTGTTGTGTTGATTTAATTGTGGTTTTGTGAACCCCCAATAGCTAAACGAAGAGAAGAAATGATTTGGTTGCAAATTTACTGTTAAAGCCATTTTCTAGACGGACTTTTCAAGAAAAAAATGGACATCATTAAGAAAGGCCTGGTTACGTCAGTTTTCACAAACTATGATTGGCTAGTCATCAGTCAATCATAGTATCACCAACCGCTAGTGACAATAGCATACTAGCCAGAGTTAGCTTATTGTATCTATCGCAAGCTGCATATGCAAACACATTTTTGTGTTGATTTAATCGCGGTTTTGTCAACCCACAATAGCAAAGTGTTTATCGCAAAAAGTAATTTCCCATAGGAATCCATTAAAATGAGAATAATCTGTTCCCAGGTCCCCACAAAACAGTTTTCTGAGGCCTTAAACTACACAAAATATACCTTATTTTATGTATAATAAATGTGCTATGGTGTTATAATTAAAGAAATAAACGGTACTGAATAATAAAGTGGTTTTATTTACCTCTATGATGGTCGTTGATGGATTGATGGAATGGAGTGGCCGCTTTTATCACCATTAAACAGTTAATGAGGAACGTAGCCTTCTTCTTTCACCATCTTGAGGAATGATCCCTTGGAGGTGCTTTCTCTGCTATAATTTCGCCTGGTTCCTCATCAATTGTGTTCTGTTTAGCTGGGTTAATAGCTTTTTGCATCAAGTGTACAGATGGCTTGCGCGGGTTATTTGTGGAGCCTGATTGATGGGATATTTTAACCATGCAGTCTACACTCTGCCTTTGAACTATCAAAGTTGAAACAAGTCGAAATTTCACTGTTTACTATCCATTTTCTCAGTCACTCTCTGTCGTCTGCCTGTTTCTTTAAACCACCACCTCTCACTGCTGCGTTCTTGACCAATCACGTGGCTTTAACCGAAGACTGGGGGCGGGGAATAGAGAACAAAAACAGTCGGCTGCCATTTTGCTGTTGCCACTCATTGTGGCAGCTCCGTGTGTATCACGAAAAAAGTTTGTATGCCAAGGTAAACTTTTCACAAGTTTAACGTTCGTAAACTGAAAAGTTCGTAAACTGAAAGGGGTTTGTAAACTGAGGTATCACTGTATTTCTTTCTTCACAAGTTATTTCCTGGCTAACGAGACCCTCTAGTAAATCACACCAAACTTTTTTTATTTGCAGTCGCAGCTTGGAATGCTTCAGACGTAGCACTACTGAAGGCCCAGGGGTGATTTGGACGGCCCGCCACTCTTTATTAGTAAGTAAATAATTTTCACAATGATCGAATGAAATTTAAACAAATTCTTGTGACAGTGCACTTGAGTACACTAGAAAGACAGTTCAACCATTGTCAATAAAGAGACCCCTGTTAAAAAACAAAAAAAAAAAAAACCCATAACACAAAAAAAAACCCCACTCAATCGCATTTTCTTTTTACCATTGCCAAAAGGGAAAGTCGCCATCAAGCGGCATTACAGCATCAGACCACGTGGCTGCCAGTTAATTATCGCGAAAGTATACCGGCACTTATTTTCACAGATGACTGAGCTTGTCATGGTGACGCTTTTCACTGGCTTCATTCCGCCCGCCGCAATGAATGGCGACACAAAGCGCCATCCCAGCTCAATAACGTTGAATCCGGGACACAAAAATAAGCTTTCGGACAACGGTTCACACACACTCACACACACACAAATGTGATACTTGTGAATTGATGGAAAGATTGTGAGGCCAAATTCTCCCCCCCGCATGGTAGTTTGGCTCGGAAGAAAGCGACAATTAGCTCAAATGTCTGTAGAAACGCTGTCGGATCCTCGCCAAAAGAGACTAATTTACGGGGGTTTGATTGTCAATGATCTGGGTTCAACTAATAATGCCTTCCCCGCATTAAAAGGTCTATAACGTCACAAGTCATTAAACTGAAGTCTTTAGATTGGAGTCCACAAAATAATGATGTGGTTTCATTTCAAATAAGTATGATGATGATTACGGGCATTGTAATGAAAGAAAATTAATTAACCAATTAATCTTGCCTATCTTGGTTTTGGCCCAAGGAAAAATTCTGACGTGTCATCATGTAGGATTATAGAAATAAAGAAATGGGACAAAAATTTTGGAGAGTATTTCTTTATGAAACTTTTCTTTCATTAAACAGTACCTTTAAAGGACAACCGACACCACATTTAAAGCATTTAAAATACCCAAAACACGCAGGATGATATTTTTTGTCAAATAAAAATGGATGAAAAGGTTTCTTCAGCTGTCATCTGTACTTTTTTGAAGTACAGATGACGGCTCAAGAAACCTTTTCATCGATGGACCACTCCTGTACGACTGGGAGCTTACACAGACCAATAAAAATGACTTAAAATGTCCAAAAACGACTTCAAATTGAACCCGCAAGTGGCCAGTTTCAGAAGGTCCCGCCCCCTTGTTCGTGATGTCACGCCAAGACGTCTTGCCTTGCTCGAGAATCAAAACAATGGCTTCAGATTCGGAGATGCTTTCTTGTTACGAATGAATATGGTTCAAATAGTTCTGAAGAAGAAAGCATAAATGTTTGTAATCAATTAAAGAAGTCCTCCCATATCAATTCGAGCCATCAGAACTCCAATGTAGCGTCCCAGAAAATGCTGAAGATGGCGCCCAAGCTTCGTTGGAAATGGGCTGATTTGTCTGCTGGGAATTTGTGTCAACTAGTATCAAATAGTAGTCTTGGTGCAACACACACCGATTCACCATTGCGTTATTTATGTGTTTTCCTTCTAATTTCGCCATCAATACGGATCAACATGAAGTTTTCAGACCAAACAAAGTACCCAAAATGCATTGTGTGTCGCTTTCTCGGTCAGGGGCGTTCCTTCCGTGTCATCACGTCAGGAATCGTCACTACCTTAAAAACAAGACTTCCTGAATATTCAGCGCGAAAAGGTAAAATATAGCTATATGCTGTGGAATCATATTAAAATGCGCTCAGTAGAAGTGATTTGAAGCGATTTTACAAATTATGGACACAACTTTGACTAATTATGGGCCGACAACTTGCGTCGATTGTCCTTTAATATCGTACGTCTGTGGAGGCTCTCAGTCGTACAGGAGTGGTCCATCGAGGAAAAGGTTTCTTCAGCTGACAAATCAAAGTCAAAATGGCATGTTCGGTTGAAGCCACGTGATTGGTCAAGAACGCAGCAGTGGGGGCGGGCAAGGGGGGGGGGGTAAACATTAAAGAGACAGGCAGACGACAGTGAGAGAGTGAGACAACACACACACGAAAGAGAGACGACAGAGCTTGAAACAAAAAAACAAAAGTGAAATGATGAGAAAATGGATAGAAAACAGTGAAATTTGGACTTGTTTCAACTTTGATAGCTCAGAAGCAGAGTGTAGACTGGAAGGTTAAAATATCCCATCAATAAGGCTCCACAAATAACCCGCACATGCCATCTGTACACTTGATGCAAAAAAAAGCTATCAACCCAGATAAAGAGAACACAATTGATGAGGAACAAGGTAAAATGATGGCAGAGAAAGCACCTCCAAGGAATCATTCGTCAAGATGGTGAAAGAAGGAGGTTACGTTCCTCATAGCACATTTATTAGACATAAGCTAAGGTATCTTCAGCCGTCATCTGTATTTCTTTGAAGGTGTCGTACGTTTCGCTTCTTATCTAACAAACGTCATCAAAGTTTCTTGGATAAGAAGCGAAACGTCCGACACCTTGAAAGAAGTACAGATGACTGCTGAAGAAACCTTTTCATCGATGGACCACTCCTGTACGACTGAGAGTTTACACAGACATATAAACTAAGGTATATTTTGTGTAGTTTTAAGGCTTAGAAAATTAGAAAGTAGAACATTATGTTTAATGGGAATTTGGGAATTGATTCTTTTCATTTTAATGGTTTCCTATGGGAAATTAATTTTTGGGATACACACTTTTCGCCTTACACACTCTGTCTTGGAACCAATTAAGTTTGTAAGCCAAGGTATCACTGTATTCTTGTTTTTTTTCTACCCCTAGTACGCTTTGAATCTGTCCCACCTAGGCCAAGGCGACGTTCCCTGAATGAACAAAGGACAACCTGTGCAATGAACCCAAATAAATTCGAAGAACTGAGCCACGCCATCTTTTTTTTTTCTCCATAGTTGACACGTATGGGATGCAGTCTGGATGAATGAATACTTGTGTCACATCCTGGCATGTGATACAAACACACCGTAAGCCAAGGTCGTCCGGCGACATGACAAATCAGGTTTTGTTTAGTCTCCGATATTCTGAGAGTTTGCTAATGAAATAATCCAAATAGGATTAGCGGCAGGCCTTTGAAGCACACGGCGCTCCGACGTTGACCGACGGTGATTCGTTTGATCAGCGCAATCAAATTCAAACTTTTGGTGAGAGGGGTTCCTGTGGAGTCCAAGCCATTCCAAGAACACGGACTTCTGGGTCGCTTCATTTTTTATTTTATTTTTTTCCATCACAGCAGAGGTTCCTTCGTTTGCCTCAAAACAGGTCTCGGAAGGAGAAAAAAAAATGATGTAATTGGAATGATCAAACTTTTTAGGTGCAGTGAAGATTTTTTTTAAGGACCCCGCTCATCATAATAAGGTCGATTGAATATAACGAACAAAAGTTGTGATATTTCAAAGAAGTAAAAAGATTTAGTCAGGATAAAAACACAATGTTTTAGTAGAATAAAGTTGGACTTTTTAAGAGAAAGTCGGAAATATTACGATAATGGATTGGATCGGAAATGCCACATGCTGATTAATTCCTTACATGGAGCTTTGTCGCCATTTTCTGCCTCGTTTTGGTGCTACACAAAGTTTTCAGAGCAAACAAGTACAGCAAAATACATTGATGTGATGGAAGGACTGCTACAATGTGTTATTTTTTTCAGTCAGGGGCGTTCCTTCAGTGACGTCATGTACGGACTCATCACCAACTCAAAAACAAGACTTCCGGAATATTCAGCGCGAGTCTCAAAAGGTAAAATATAGCTATACGTGGTGGAATCTTTATAAAATACACTCACTAGAAGTCATTTGAAGCCATTGTACAAATTATGGACACAACTTGTCCGGAGACGTCGGTTGTCCTTTAACTGTTGCTTCGTATCTTCCAACCTCCGATCCATAAAAGTAAACAAGGTAAAATGCTGAATGTATTGCTTATACAACCGCAGACAGTCACGACAATAAATCAATAATGTAGTCCATTAAAGACCAACAGGATATTTATACAGCGTAAAACGTGCTGATAAAAAATGCATTCTTAACATATTACAGCATCCACGTAACATTTCATTTCAAAGCCAATGTCATGTTTATAACCTGAAGCGCTGTTAAGTTTAACAATATGGCGAACAGCTTTGATGAGAAAGTTTTTTTTAATTTATTTTGTTATTTTTTTTGCCTGCTTAATCATTAATCATGCCCTTGAAGCGGCAAACTTTCCTCTCAAGAAATGCAGAAATAGTCCGAGGATGTCGATTTATGTAGGCCAGAGGTCTTTTGGGATTTCACAAAGAACTAAACAACATGAACAACAACAACAAAAGGCATGGATGGCAATTTGGAAGATTTGACGGAGAAAAAAAAAACATAGCGTTACGATATTAAAGGACAACCGACATCACTTTTTTTGTTTTTTAACTAACATCAGAAAAACGTTTGATAGCATCTAAAATACCCAAAACACGCAGTATGATATTTTTAGTCAAATGCAAAACACCAATAAAAATGAAAAAGTGTCCAAAATCTGCAAAAAATTGAGCTGCGAATTGGGCATTTTCAGAAAGTCCCGCCCCCAGTTCGTGTCGTCACGCCAAGACGTCTTGCATTGCTGGAGAATCCCAACAATGGCCTCAGATTCGGAGAATATGCTTTCTTGTTACACATCCAGTTATGAATATGATTCAAATAGTTCTGAAGAGGAAAGCATACATGTTTGCAATCAATTAAATAATTTATTCCGTGCCATTATAAGGCAACATTGAGAGGAGATGTCTCAACGAAAAAAAGAGGCACAAAATGGCGACCTCCAGTGGCCACCTCCGCTTCCACAGGCTGATAAATTCCTTATATGGAGCTTGGACTCCCTCTTCTGGCGGCTTTTGGGTGCAACACGGTTCTCAGACCAAACATGTACAGCACAATACATTGACGTGATGGAAGGACGCTACAATGCGTCTTTTTTACGGTCAGGGGGCGGTCCTTTCATGACGTCACGTACGGACTCGTCACCAACTCAAAAACAAGACTTCCTGAATATTCAGAGCGAGTCTTAAAATTTCAAATATAGCTATATGCGGTGGAATATTATTAAAATACGCTCAGTAGAAGTCATTTGAAGCCATTTTACAAATTATGGACGCAACTTGTCCGGAGACGTCGGTTGTCCTTTAAGGTGTGATGACGTCTTTATGCTACTTAAAGTGATACCTCAGCTCACGAACTTTATTGGTTCCCAGAAAGTGTTTGTAAGGCGAAAGGTTCCTCTGCCAACATTTATTTCCCATAAGAAACCATTAAAATGAGAATAATCCATTCCCAGGTCCCCATAAAACATAATTTTCTTCTAAATAAGCTTAAAACTACACAAAACATACCTTATTTTATGTATAATAAATGTTCTATTGTATTGCAATGAAATAAATAAACTGTACTGTGTCATAAAGTCATGTTACTGACCTTTGTGATGGTTGTTGATGTAGTTGCCTCTTGATGATATCCGAGTGAAGTTGCCGTGCTTTCTCGGCAATAATACCATCACTCACACTTTCCCCTGCTAGCTGCTTTTCATTAATCCAAATCAACAGATGTTTTTCAACCTCTTCTATAAATAACAATAATAATACATTCCATTTATAAGCGCCTTTCAAAACTCTCAAGGTCACTTTACACTCAGGATAGGTTTTTCTGTGGGTGACCAGTGGCAGCCACAGGCGCCAGCGTTCACTCACCCCGGAAGTAACTCAAATAGAATAGTAAGACAAATAAAGTGATACCTCTGTTTACGAACCCCTTGGCTTACGAACTTTTCTGTTTCCGAACGTTACAATTTTACCTTGGCATATGAACTTTACCTTGGCATACAAACATTGTTCGTACACAGAGATGCCTCAATGAGTGATGTGTCGTTCGCGAATGAGCCGGTTCTTGGCAAAATGGCAGCTGACTGTTTTTGTCCTCTATACCCCGCCCCCAGTCTTCGGTTAAAGCCACGTGATTGGTCTAGAACGCAGCAGTGAGGAAGATGGTTTAAACATTAAAGAGACAGGCAGACGACAGTGACAGAGTTTCAACTTTGATAGTTCAAAGGCAGAGTGTAGACTGCAAGGTTAAAATATCCCATCAATCAGGCTCCACAAACAACCCGCACAAGCCATCTGTACACTTGACGCAAAAAGCTATCAACCCAGCTAAACAGAACACCGTTGGTGAGGAACAAGGTAAAATGATCGCAGAGAAAGCACCTACAAGGGATCATTCCTCAAGATGGTGAAAGAAGAAGGTTACGGTCCTATTGTAAAATACGCTCAGTAGAAGTCATTTAAAGTGATGTTACAAATTATGGACACAACTGGTCCGGAGGCGTCGCTTGTCCTTTAAGCATTGAACCAATCACATTTCAGCCATCATTTGTGACCACGGTCAGTAAACAATAGAAAGCTTTTTATCGTACAGTAATCCATCAAGTAAAACCTTTTTTTTAAAATTTTTTTAACCTTACAAGGGTCATTTCTGATCCTTGAGAACAATTTCCGTCCATTTTGCGCTTTCCTGTTTTCAGAGTATTGCTTCTCTAAGCAGATAAAAAGAAGAATGACTGTATACGGCAACAGATCAGGTCAAAGGTTGAGAGAGGGGAGCAACCTGTAATTGACTGTGAACCTCGTAATGTTTTGGTTCACCCATTAACCACCGTCCCCTCCGTCCCCCCCATAGACCGCCCTTTTCCCCCGCAATCGCACAAGCAACAAAAAACAGGAACATTAATCCCCTAATTTGACAATGGGATTAGTGTGTCACCAAGACTTTAGCATCGCTATCTGGCTTCCGCGGGACTATTTGAAGAAGTCTTTGTAAAGACGGACTCTATTGTGGCTGCAGAACATCCCGCTGGGTTCGTCCTCAGAACTGTACGCTGGTAGATAATTCAAGTCGACAGGTTAACTGGGGGCGGGGCGTGGGGGGGGTCTGAAACTCCAGGCCCTGATGAACAACGGCGCTTTAACCTCTTTGTTTTTCCCACCGGTTGCAGTGGAACTTGGTCGTACCGTGATACCTTGGTTTACGAATTTAATTGGTTCCAAGACAGAGTGTGTAAGGCAAAAAGCGTGTCTTCCAAACATTAATTTCCTATAGGAAACCATTAAAATAAGAATAATCCGTTCCCAGGTCCCCATAAAACATCATTTTCAACTCGTCTGTGTAAGCTCTCAGTCGTACAGGAGTGGTCCATCGATGAAAAGGTTTCTTCGGCCGCCATCTGTACTTCTTTGAAGGTGTCGGACGTTTCACTTCTTATCCAAGAAGCTTACCTAGTTTGCTGACGAAGTTTCTTTGATATGAAGCGAAACGTCCGACACCTTCAAAGAAGTACAGATGACGGCTGAAGAAAACTTTTCATCGATCATTTTCAACTAAATAAGCCTTAAAACTACACACAGTAAACCTTATTTTATGTAGAATAAAGGTGCTATCATATTGTAATTAAAGAAATAAACTGTACTGTATAATAAAGTGGTTTTATTGACCTTTGTGATGGTCGTTGATGGCTTGATCGAATGGAGTGTTTTTGCATCAAGTGTCTCCAGGAGCTCTGGTTTGTACATCTTGGAAGTTGTGATATTGCAACAGCAACAGATGCAAGCAGACACACTAGAAACTTCATTAATAGCTGGCTCCCTTGCTTGTCTTTTCATTTCAAATTGAACTGATGGCTAGTGCGGATTATTTGTGGTGCCTGATTGATGGGATATTTTAACCTTGCAGTCTACACTCTGCCTTTGAACTATCAAGGTTGAAACGAGTCCAAATGTCACCATGTTTTCTATCCATTTTGTCACTCTCTCTGTCGTCTGCCTGTCTCTTTAATGTTCCCCTCACTGCTGCGTTCTTGACCAATCACACGGCTTTAACCGATGACTGGGGGCGGGGAATATAGCACCAAAACAAGCCGGCTGCCAAATTTTCATAAATTTAACGTTCGTAAACCGTAAAGTTCGTAAGCCATGGCGTTCGTAAACCGAGGTATCACAGTATTTTAACCAAAGACATTGAACACTGTGCTCTGCATCTGTGTTGGCTCTCAGTCGTACAGGAGTGGTCCATCGAGGAAAAGAATTCTTTAGCCGTCATCTGTACTTCTGGCATTTTGGAAAATAAATCACATACAAAATTTTATATGAGAAATTCATTGAAACAAGGGGTGGGACAAGATAAGGTTTTGTACTTCCTGGGGTCTTTGAACTGTGACATCAATTGAACATTTTGTTGTACTTTTTTGCATTTTTTATTCGTATCTCGTAATGTATTCACACGTTCAAAATAACCCTTGAACACCAAACGTCGTACAATGAGTTGGACGCATTTCCCCCAAACCGAGACATGATATGCGCAACCTAACTGGATTGGAAAGACCGTGCAATGAGTCCATTTGCCACAAATGTTCTAACATAGTTCTTTTGTTGTATCGGAGACTGGGTTGTGTTGTCTTAATCGTTATGAGCAGCGCAGAGACGTCTGCGGATTTGCGCAACGAACAAATGGAAAACAAAATGAAGAACATGTTCTTTAAGTTTGCCCTTGAAGCATCAGCGAATGTGACAGCAGCACATTTTTAATCACGACTGAAAATACAATAAACGAATGCGGTTGGGTCAGGCAGGACAAATGTAGAAGTCATGTCAGACTCCAGACTCCAGTTATCTTGTGTTTCCACGATAGCATGCTAACAGTAAGTCAGCGTATAAATGAGTTGAATGTAAATCTCAAATTTTTGTGCGGAAAGGTCGCTGTGATAAATGTGCATTGGGATGCAGATTGAAACGCTACACAGACAACTCCAAATCAGAATCAGAAAGCCTTTGAGGAAAGGGGAAATTTGCCATCACATTGTCACGGTTTGCAAGGTGGTGGATCCCAAAAAAGCAGGCAAGAGGTAGCAGGGGGGTGTAATTGACAAATTGTATTAAATAAAGTCAGCACGAATAAAATCTGACAGGGTGAAGCAAACACAGACAATGACCCGACAACTAATGGTCGTGCCGGGAGTCCTTTTTACTGCCACTGATTGGAACGACCAACACCTGTGCAGTTGCAGGCGGGGCCGACAGTGCCACCCGTTGGTCGCCAACCAGATCGTGACGCATATTGTCTGTAAAAAAATTATAGCTGCAAGACTGAGGCCGCCACACAGCTCAAATCTTCTGCCGTGCCAAGAAATTCTGTCCCCACAGGTTATCAATAGAATTGCCGACAAATGGCCGTCCGTCTTGGCGTAATCCAAAACCCTTCTAGAAACGATTCTTACTTACTTCCAGCAATGCGAACCAAACCCTGACATTGGTAGGATATGGATCAAACAGTCCGTATCACGGGATTCGGTACCCCATGCACCCAGAGCATCTCCCACAGAACTCCCTGAGGGGTACGGTCAAAATCAACGAAGCACACGGTGACTGGTTTGGTGAGTTCCCATGTAACCACGAGGACTCTGTTCCACGGCCAATTTTTAATGACTTCCTGACAGCTTACAAATGCTTTAGCTCACGAACTTTTCGCCTTACGAACATTAAATTTGTGAGAATATAATCTTGGCATCCAAACTAGTTTTCGGCGAACGAACCAAACCACACAGCGCCACGTGACTGGCAGACTAGTTTTTGGCGGATGAACAACAAACCACACGGTTGAACAGCGCCATGGTGGCTGGCGGACTAGTTTTCTTCACCCCTTCTTTGAGTGCGGGTGTGGTTTGTTATCAAGTGGAGTACTTTTGCTATTATGGGTCCGAAAAAGATGGAGAAGAAGGAGAAGGAGATCATCTAAAAACACGAACAAGGCGTGTTTGTGTGATTTAGTGTCCCAGTACCAGTACGCTAAATTGACCATTGCTACTTGTGGCTAAGGGTGTTTCTGTGTTGTCTAAGCAACGGTCTCAAGCAAAAGAAGATGTTGAAAAACTTCTGTTGATTTGGATTAACGAAAAGCAGCTAGAAGGGGACAGTTGGGAATGAGGGTATTATCGCCGAGAAAGCACGGCAACGTCATTCGGATATCATCAAGAGGCAACTACATCAACGACCATCACAAAGGTAAATAAAACAACTTTATAATACAGTACAGTTTATTTCTTTAATTACAATCCAATAGCACATTTATTATACACAAAATAAAGTATATTTTTTGTAATTTTAAGGCTTATTTAGGAGAAAATTATGTTTCATTGGGACCTGGGAACGGATTATTCTCATTTTTAATGCTTTCTTATGGGAAATAAATGTTTGGCAGACAAACTTTTCGCCTTACACACACTTTCTGGGAAGCAATTAAGTTTGTAAGCTGAGGTATCACTGTACTATAAAATGATAGTCTGATGACCAATGGTCTGAGAGCCAATGAGTTTTTCGGCAGTGACTTAATGATCATTGACTAGTGACTTGACGACCAGCGACTTGATAGCAATGCTTTGAGACCCAAAGACTGAATGCCACGCAAGTATTTTTATTGCCATTCTATGAACTTCAAAGTTCAGACCCCAACCATCATTCATCAAAATGCATTGAAGCGACAAGACTCTCCACCGCGGCTTTATGGCCCCCGGCCTTTCTATTTTCAATCGACACGAGATTTCCAGCATGAAACAAGAGCAGCACGCCTGTGACATGCGTGTCGATGAGATATGCATCCAGAGAGCCAGGCGTCATTTATCAGTCTAGGCTGGAGGCCTTTGGGAGAAAGAAACCGGATCTTAATCCACACAGGTGCCTATGTGTAAACCAGCCAGCTGCTCCTCTATTCAGAACTTCATGTGCTTGAGTAGTGTTGTTCAGCGATCCAAAGAAAGACTTCAATAACCCTAGGTGCGATTGTGAGCGCAAATGGTTAACTCAGTGAAGCCTGCGATCGGCTGCCAACCAGTTCACGGTGTACCCTGCTTTCTGTCCGAAGACACGTGGGATAGGGCCCAACACATCTGCTAATTCCATCCTGGGGATGAAATTAGCAGATTAGCAGAATGATAAACAGATGTGACAGCAAACTTGGCCTGACGCCTTATTGTATTTGGACTTTCTACAATCGCTGCTGAATCATTTCATCCATCCATCCATTTTCCGTACCGCTTATTCCTCACTAGGGTCGCGGGGGTTACCGGAGCCTATCCCAGCTCTCTTCGGAAACGAGGCGGGGGACACCCTGAATTGGTTGCCAGCCAATGAGATCACAGTTGCTCAAGGTTCAGGTAAAGACTAATCACGACTCGATTTGCAAGCATCACATGACCACATTCGGAAAAGTTTGGCTTTTTGTTGTTTTTGTGGTTTGTGTGTTGTTTTAGTGCCTCCACTGGGGTCACCACCTTATCGTGGTGAGGCACTTTGCGCGTCTCCATGACCCCGAAAGCTTGGTCGGCCAGAGTCTCGTACTCCCACCCAAACCAAACAGGTCGAAGAGTCGAGGCCAGACAAAGAGTGATCCCAAACCTGGACCCGAGGGTAGGTATAGGCAGAGTCCAACAGACCGGACTACCGGGAGCTCCCTGCAACTCCTGCCAGAAGATCACCATGCCACTGGAAACTTACCTGGTAGGAGTGAAGATGGTAGGACTGAGGACTGTGTAGCGGCAGCCTCACCTTAATCTATACCAGTGGTTCTTAATCTTGTTGGTGGCACCGAACCCTACCAGTTTCATATGCTCATCACCGAACCCTTCTTCCAATGACTGTGCCTACTAACTGCAGTCTAGACTGAGGGATGGGCCTCTGTGGCGGCGGATCCACCGAAACCCTGAGACGGACTCACCGAACCCCAAGGGTTCGATCGAACCCAGGTTAAGAACCACTGATCTATACCTTTGCGCAAGCTTCTTACCCCAATCCGACCAGATCGCCAACAACCTCCCCTTCCTTGGACCGAGCGTCATCATTTGTGATGGCGAGCTACAGAGTGTGTTTTGGCCATCCACGAATGTGTCATCCACGAATCGGCCCGTTCCCCTAACAAGAAAATGGCAGTCGGCTTGTTTTGGTCCTCTATTCCCCGCCCCCAGTCGTCGGTTAAAGCCACGTGATTGGTCAGGAAGGCAGCAGTGAGAGGGTGGGAGTTACAGACAGAGAGAGAGTGAAGCCGTTCTCCAAAAAGAAAATGGCTGCCGACTTTCTTTAATTATAATACCATAGCACATTTATTATCCATAAAATGAGGTATACAGTAAAGTCTCGTTATATCGATATCGGATATATCGATAGTCCCGGTTATATCGATATTTTTTCGGACTCCCTTGAATATCGATATAATGAGACTTTACTGTATTTTGTGTAGTTTTAAGGCTTAACAAATTATAAAGTAGAAAATTATGTTTTATGGAGACCTGGGAACGGATTATTCTCATTTTAATGGCTTCCTATGGGAAATAAATGTTTGGGATACACACTTTTCACCTTACACACTCTGTCTGGGAACCAATTAAGTTCGTAAGCCAAGGATGAGAAGGTTTCTTCAGCCGTCATCTGTACAAAAGTGAAGGTTTCGGACGTTTCGCCTCCTATCCAAGAGACTTCGTCAGCGAACTAAAGCCTGACTGGTCGTATCGGCCCCATTTATATATCCCTAATGTCCAGACCTAGTGGCGCCGGACACAGCTATGATAGGTCCCTACTCTCAGGTTGGGGGGGGCGCGGGACCCCCCCCTGTGGCCCCACTGATTGTTCCTACATTCCTGACTAACGATTGGCCTATTACCCCCACTCCCCCCGGTATCACCTCATCAGCATAACGACCCTCATCAGCATTGCGAAAGTTGCCTAACCTGTTTTGCCTGAGCAGGCTATTGTATGAACGATCCAAATTGAACCTCACACCACCCGACCGGTTTAATGAAGGATTTTGTTGTTTTATAAGAATCGCCTCTTTTACCCCCCTTTCAAACCATCTATGTTCTTTCGCTAAGATTTTAACCTCATTGTCGTCAAATGAGTGGTTAGTAGCTTTTAGGTGCAAATGTACTGCCGATTGAGGCCCACTAGTATTATCCCTGCGATGTTGATAAAGTCTTTTTTTGAGAATTTGTTGAGTCTCCCCAATGTACTGCTCTTTACAATTTTCATTCTTACAATGTATGGAATAAACTACATTACTTTGTTTTTCATTTGGTAGCCTATCTTTTGGATGCACTAATTTTTGCCTTAACGTGTTTATCGGTTTGAAATAAGTAGGAATTTTATGTTGCCAAAGGACTCTTTGTAATTTTTCAGAAACTCCTGCAATGTACGGTACTGCTACTCCTCTCCTTTTAGAATCTTGAGAATTATTGGTTTCGTTCGCTATTCTTTCTTTCTGACATTTGTTGAATGACCACTGAGTGGTCATTCAGTGGTCATTCAACAAATGTCAGAAAGAAAGAATAGCGAACGAAACCAATAATTCTCAAGATTCTAAAAGGAGAGGAGTAGCAGTACCGTACATTGCAGGAGTTTCTGAAAAATTACAAAGAGTCCTTTGGCAACATAAAATTCCTACTTATTTCAAACCGATAAACACGTTAAGGCAAAAATTAGTGCATCCAAAAGATAGGCTACCAAATGAAAAACAAAGTAATGTAGTTTATTCCATACATTGTAAGAATGAAAATTGTAAAGAGCAGTACATTGGGGAGACTCAACAAATTCTCAAAAAAAGACTTTATCAACATCGCAGGGATAATACTAGTGGGCCTCAATCGGCAGTACATTTGCACCTAAAAGCTACTAACCACTCATTTGACGACAATGAGGTTAAAATCTTAGCGAAAGAACATAGATGGTTTGAAAGGGGGGTAAAAGAGGCGATTCTTATAAAACAACAAAATCCTTCATTAAACCGGTCGGGTGGTGTGAGGTTCAATTTGGATCGTTCATACAATAGCCTGCTCAGGCAAAACAGGTTAGGCAACTTTCGCAATGCTGATGAGGGTCGTTATGCTGATGAGGTGATACCGGGGGGAGTGGGGGTAATAGGCCAATCGTTAGTCAGGAATGTAGGAACAATCAGTGGGGCCACAGGGGGGGGTCCCGCGCCCCCCCCAACCTGAGAGTAGGGACCTATCATAGCTGTGTCCGGCGCCACTAGGTCTGGACATTAGGGATATATAAATGGGGCCGATACGACCAGTCAGGCTTTAGTTCGCTGACGAAGTCTCTTGGATAGGAGGCGAAACGTCCGAAACCTTCACTTTTGTACAGATGACGGCTGAAGAAACCTTCTCATCGATGGACCACTCCTGTACGACTGAGAGCTTACACACACGTTCGTAAGCCAAGGTATCACTGTATTTATTTTTTGCGCCGTTGCAGACAGTCTGCAACGGTGTGGCTGAGTAGACAGCTGGTTAGAGGTGAGGACGTAAATTTGGCACTGATAGTCAACGCTTGGAGGTAAAGGGGCTCCAGAATCACTGTACGCTAAACTCCTTTTTGGCTTATCGAACATTTGTGTGACATCATACAGGCATTGATCATGACGTCTCTGAACTACAGATTAAAGGAGACTTTGAATCCCTCCTCTTTCATCTAAAGCCGCTGCAAAGACCAAGGTGTTTGTAGAAATGATTGTTCCGGTTGTATTAAAGGACAACCGACATCTCCGGAGAAGTTGTGTCCATAATTTGTAAAATGTCTTCAAATGACTTTAACTGAGCGTATTTTACAAAGATTCCACCACATGTAGTATATTTTACGTTTTAAGACTCGCACTGAATATTCCGGAAGTCTTGTTTTTGAGTAGGAGAAGATACCTACCGTGACGTCACGGTAGGTATCGTCACTGGCCAAGAAAGCAACACGCAATGCATTTTGGGTACTTTGTTTGGTCTGAAAACTTCGTGTCGATCCGTGTTGATGCCGAAATTAGAAGGAAAAAACATAAATAATGCGATGGTGAATCGTTGGGTGTTGCACCAAGACTATTATTTGATACTAGCTGACACAAATTCCCAGCGGACAAATCAGCCCAATTCCAACGTAGCTTGAGCGCCACCTTGTGCATTTTCTGGGCGCTACATTGGAGTCCAGACGGCTCGAATTGATAAGGAAGGACTTCTTTAATCGATTGCAAACATTTATGCTTTCCTCTTCAGAACTATTTGAATCATATTCATAACTGGATGAGAAACAAGAAAGCATCTTCTCCGAATCTGAATCCATTGTTTTGATTCTCAAGCAAGGCAAGACGTCTTGGCGTGATGTCACGAACAAGGGGGCGGGACCTACTCGGCATGCCCGAGGTCATTTTGACGTAGTTTTGGGACACTTTAAGTCATTTTTATTGGTGTTTTGCATTTAACTAAAAATATCAGCCTCCATGTTTTGGGTATTTTAGATGCTATAAAATGTTTTTCTGATGTCAGTTAGGAAACAAAAAATGGTGTTGGTTGTCCTTTAAGTAAAAAGGAGCTTTGTTGTTCGCAGCGCTTCACCCCTTTCAACAGACTTGACTTGAATTCGCTAAAATTGATCAAAGTAAGATAAATTGTAGCCCTTGTTGATCTCAAGTCCTATTTGTATAGTCTCTACTGTTTGAACATACTATAGAAATAAAGTCAAAGCAAATTAGTTTCCCGGCGTCTGCACTTTCCTGCACATGCATGTGTTTTAAATCATTAACCACTTTTTATCCCTCCATTCTCTGCAATACGTCTCATTTCAAACTAAGCCAGTAAGTGTGCCACAGCTACTTTTATTCTACTTTAATTACATTAAACGCAAATGGTGACAAAGACTGAAGCAGACAGTCTCAAATAACAACACCACATGGCAATTATTTAAAACAAAGCAGCGGGGGTAACGATGATAGGAAAAATGAACATTTCCTTTCCTTGAAATAAACATCTCTCATCGGAAGAACAAAAAGTTTCAAATAAGTGTCAATGTTACAGCTGCATCCATGCGCATGTAAATAGTTTCAATAACAAATTGTGAAAGCGTATCACCACACATCATGAACGATTTAAATTGAAATCCTTCTATGTATTGCTTTGGCTCTTGCATTATGGAGTTTTTCACGTTTTCTCCGGGTACTTCGGTTTCCCCAAAACATGTGAGGATCATGAAGACCCTGTACTTGTCCATCCTGTGGGTTTGAATGTTGGATGTATTACATTGTGCTGTACGTGAGAGTGGTTCTCTGACAGTATGGTCCAAAAATGTGTCAATAGCCCAAAAATATACAAGCTTTGAATCAAAATTGTGCCATGAATAATTAAAGATACTTCACTAAGATCTTCTAACATCTATTTTCAAGAAATTGTGTTGTGACTAAGGCAATTATGCTACATGGCTCATTGTTTGACTTGTGACGTAGAGTCACATAAATCTGACACTCCTGCATTAGTGGCAGATAGAAAGTATATTCGAGGTAAAAGGTAGTCATGGATAGAGGAATTCAGGGAGATAGCTTGCTAGGAAATTAGCCCAGCTAGCTAACTATATATATCTAGCTAGCTAGCTCCAGTAAATGACAGATACTGTAGATAGGTATGTAGGTAGGTAGGTAGGTAGGTAGGTCGTTCGGTCGGTTGGTCGATCGCACGATCAATAGATGGGTAGATAGATGGTAGATGGATTGGTAGATAAATGGGTAGATGGGTAGATAAACTGGCTAGCTCCATAGATGGTTAGATAAACTTGCTAGCTTGATAGAAGGATAGCTAGATAGGTAGATAAACCAGCTAGCTTGAAATGTAGCTAGCTATTTAGCAAGCCAGATATATAGCTAGCTAGCTCGCTACATTGGATAGATGGATGGATGGATTATTTTAACAGAAGGGGTCTCAGAAATAACTGTATAATATGAGAATTAAGTATTACTGTGAGGGCAATTTGCTATACGAATTAATGACCCTAACAATTACATCTTTTCTTTCATTGAAAAGTACGTTTTTTTTTTTACCGATGCGTTTCCACATTACAACTATCTACGACATTTTGTAGTACGCAGGATATTTACAGTATGTATTATTAGCCTCTGAATTATGAATAGGGGTCCTTAGAATTTTATCTGCCACGTAGGCCAAAACCAAAAGCCAAGTAGTGGACTTCCCTCGCAATAGCCTTGAAAAGCATTCAAACAAATTGTTCAGGAAAGGCTGCCAAGAGGCCTCCAGCTGCACATTGTGACACTTTTCACATCCTGCGATGAACCATTGCAATGAATTGTTCAAGCCGCATTGGAGAAGCTTTTCATTATTAGTTCACACCAAAGCAAATTTTTCAGACGTTGAAGACATGCAATCGTAAGAACGCAAGGACCGGAGGAGGGGAGTGAGGGGGGGGGGGTGGTAAGATGAATGGAAAAGCTTGCTAGCATCTACTGTAGACTTGAAACTAAAGATGACTAATATGCGCAACGTCAGAGGGATGTTGCCGTTCCAAGCGAGTGCTGTAAATCAGAAGCACGTGTAAAGCAGAGGGTTCAGCCAAACGTCGCCTGGCACTCCGTACCACTTCTGCAAACAACAATCACAGGGCTAGGCAAAGCACAGGAATGCACAGCACACAACAAAATAAAATGAATGAAAGAGGCTTTCTTGTCACGCATCCAGTTATGAATATGATTCAAATAGTTCTGAAGAGGAAAGCATAAATGTTTGCAATCGATTAAAGAAGTCCTTCCGTATCATTTTCAGGAGTCTGGACTCCAATGTAGCTCCCAGAAAATGCAGAAGATGGCGCCCAAGCTCCGTTGGGAATGGGCTGATTTGTCCGCTGGGAATGTGTGTCAACTAGTATCAAATAGTAGTCTTGGTGCAACACACAATGATTCACCATCGCGTTATTTATGTGTTTTTCGTCTAATTTCGCCGTCATACGATGTTTTCAGACCAAACAAAGTACCCAAAATGCATTGTGTGTCGCTTTCTCGGTCAGGGGCGTTCCCTCTGTGACGTGACATCAGGAATCGTGACCAACTCGAAAAGAAGACTTCCTGAATATTCAGCGCGAGTCTTAAAAGGTAAAATATAGCCATATGTGGTGGAATCTTTGTATAATACGCTCAGTAGAAGTCATTTGTAGTGATTTGACAAATTATGGTCACAACTTGTCCGGGGGCGTCGGTTGTCCTTTATAATGTTTGCATACGTCACCTGAAGATTTGCGTCACTGATACATCAGCAGGGCGGGATGCCAGGCAGATGTGTTATGGTCTACGGATCCAAACGTGACGATACTATGTTTGAAAAATACCGTATTTTTAGTGTGCTAATTGCCACCACTGAAAACAGAAAACTACTATTGTGCCCAAATGTTTTTTTTTAATTTTCTGTCAACCATTTCCTGGCTATTTCCTGCAATCAACGTTTGTAATGATCCACTCTGACTGTGTCACCCATCACTGTATCGAGTCACTAGATCAGTGACTATATAAAAACCACATTGGCCCACCATCCCAACTGAAGACAGCAGCTTGCTTCAGTCTGGTTTGAAGCAAAAGGGATGAATTGGACACATTGAAGCAATGATCTGAAGTCAAGGCCACCGTAGACGCTTCCAAGCAGATCCCGAGACAAGGCTCACTAAAAAAAGGGGAAGGGGGCCAACGGCAGATCAGAAACAGACTGAAGTAAAACTGTAAAGGGATCAAAATGGCCCCTTACATTTCTCATGGATGCTTCAAATCATATCGGAACAAAATGTGGACGGTGTCATCATATCAAGTCGTGATTGTGTCATATTTCTGTTTTCTATCTGCGTTGTTGTTTTATGTTTTCCAATGTTCCCAGTTGCCTGACCTGGTATGGACAGAATCATTATAATGACCATTAGCTTCTATTCTTTAAGGACAACTGAGGCCTGCGGACAAGTTGTGTCCTTAATTTGTAAAATCACTTCAAATGACTTCTACTGAGCGTATTTTACAAAGATTCTACTGCATATAGCTATATTTTACGTTTTAAGACTCGCGCTGAATATTCAGGAAGTCTTGTTTTTGAGTTGATGACGATGCCTGACGTGACGTCACGGAGGGAACGCCTCTGACTGAGAAAGCCACACACAATGCATTTTGCGTACTTTGTTTGGTTGGAAAACTTGGTGTTGATCCGCGTTGATGGCGAAATTAGAAGGAAAGATGGTGAATCGTTGTGTGTTGTGCACCAAGACTACTATTTGATACTAGTTGACACAAATTCCCAGCAGACAATGCTAAGTCACACAAACTCACACCTCGTTCGTGTTTCTCGATGATCTCCTTCTTCTGCTCGACCGTAATTTTCTTTTGTGTCCTCTTCGGCTTAACAATAGCCTGTGGTGGGGTCTTTTTCGGCCCCATAACAGCAAATGTATCCTTGATAACAAAGCACGTATGCACTCAGAGAAAGGGTGTGTGGAAAAGTAGTCCGGCAGCCACGGTGGCGCTCTTTGGGCGCATGGTTTGGTGTTCTTCCGCCGAAAACTAGTCCACCGGCCATTGTGGCGCTCCGTGTGTTTACCGAAAATTAGTTCGTATGCCAAGATTACATTCTCGCGAATTTAATGTTCGTGAGGCGAAAAGTTCGTTAGCTAAAGCATTCGTAAGCCGAGGTATCGCTGTACTATTTCTGAAGGTTCTGCTGCTTATCTATTCATGTTTCCATCCTCCACTGAAACGCACAAAAAAAATCGATAGATTTTGCATTCATCTATATTAGTACATAAATGTGCGTCCTGCTGAAATGAACTCTTCAGTTGATTTATGATTCACATCTGGTTCTTTCTTCACAATCTTAGTGCTTTCATGTCACAGATATAAGAAGCTTTCTTTCCTGTACATAGTTTTAGCAGCGATCCTGCCGCCAAAATAAGTGTTCATAAGTTGAGTCCCGCAGCTGTTTCTCAGGAAGATGGACCGGCAATTGTACACTTATCACGCTGATATATTCCCGTTATAATGTGATGTACGGCAAACGGATTCTTTTGAAGGTCAGAAGTCTCAGCGAAGACAAGGTCATCTATCAGAATCCATACGAAAAGCTATGGATGTACCTCAAAGCATCCTACGGCTCCTGGCAAGACAATGTCAACGCCATGCTTCCTGCTCACAAGCTGTTCCCATCACTGCGGGTAAAAAACAGGGTCGGAAAACTTTGGCTCAGAATATCAAAAAGCATTTATGGAAAGACATTGGAATTATGCGGAAAGACAACACAATAATGCCTTTCATGTTTGGTATTCCCGGCTCTGTGGACCGCAACAATTACGCAGAGGAAAAAAAAAATAAGCATGCGATATGATTGAAATGTTTTCAGACCACAGCATAAAATGCATAAAATACAAAGATGATGAGAAGGCCACCATAAATCCCGGTTGGAATGTCAATGCTATCGTGCCTTGACTTAAAGGACAACAGACGTCACTTTTTTGTTTCCTAACTGACATCAGAAAAACGTTTGATGGCATATAAAATACCCAAAACACGCAGTATGATATTTGTAGTCAAATTCAAAACACCAATAAAAATGACTTAAAGTGTCTAAAAAGTACTTCAATTTGAAACCGGAAGTGGCCAGTTTCAGAAGGTCCCGCCCCCATGTTCGTGGTGTGGCAAGACGTCTTGCCTTGCTCGACAATCAAAACAACGGCTTCAGATTCGGAGAAGATGCTTTCTTGTTACACATCCAGTTATGAATATGATTCAAATAGTTCTGAAGAAGAAAGCATACATGTTTGCAATCAATTAAAGAATTTATTCCGTGTCATTTTGAGGCATCAGGGGTGGGAAATGTCGCACCCAAAAAAGGCAGAACATGGCGACAAAGCCGTGTAAGGAATTAATCAGCCCGTTTCCACAGGCTCATTAATTCCTTACATGGAGCTTCTTCTGCCTCTTTTTTGGTGCAACACTAAGTTTTCAGACCAAATTACAGCAAAATGCATTGACGTGATGAAAGGACTGCAATGTGTCCTTTTTTCGTTCAGGGGCGTTCCTTCAGTGACGTAACGTACGGATTCCGGATAAATTCAGCGCGAGTCTTAAAATGTCAAATATAGCGATATGCGGTGGAATCTTTGTAAAATACGCTCAGTAGAAGTCATTTGAAGCCATTTTACAAATTATGGACACAACTTGTCCAGAGGCTGTCCTTTAGAAGCTCGAGAGTTTGCAGTGTCTGCAGCTGCATTTCAACCCGCCACCCGCGAAAAACTGAATGGACCGATTTTACTCCAATATAGTGGAATGGTGTAAGCCCGAGAAGAAACTATTCTGACTTGGCACGGCATCTCAGATGGTCGGGCAGATCTGTTTCACATCTGACAAAGAAAAGAAGAAAAACAAGATAATGACACACTCTCCACTGTGTTGCTTACAATACAATGAAGCTGTGTCGTAGTGATGTCAAAGGAATGCGACTGGAAGCGAGGCCACATTTGTCCTTTCACTAACTTGAATAAAGGCATTCCTATTTTCATTGCATGCCACTCATCCATTCTATGAAATGTCTTGAAGCAATCAAGGCAATTGGGTCGCACATACAGTGATACCTTGGCTTACGAACTTCATTGGTTCCCAGACAGAGTGTGTAAGGCGAAAAGTGTGTATCCCAAAAATTAATTTCCCGTAGGAAACCATTAATATGAGAATAATCAGTTCCCAGATCCCCATAAAACATAATGTTCTACTTTCTAATTTTCTAAGCCTTAAAACTACACAAAATATACCTTATTTTATGTATAGTAAATGTGCTATGGTATTATAATTAAAGAAAAAAACTTCACTCTTCACCTCTTTTCCACACTCTCCATTGCTCACTCTTTGTCCTGTGGACATATCCAAACCATCTCAGTCTGTCTTTTTCTCCAAAGTCTCTAATATGAGTTGTCCCTCTGATATACTCATTCTCTCTGTCTACTAGTTCCTGCTTGTCTGTCACGACAGTGGAGGTGATGAACCAACTGAGGAAGATGACGGTCAGGAAAGTAGGAGGTCCGGACACCATCAGTTCCCGACACCTCAAAACCTGCTCCGATTAGCCGTGTAACATTGTCCAGCACATATTCAGTCCAAGCTTGAAGCTGGGTAGAGTTCCACAGCTGTGAAAATGTCATGCCTGGTCCCAGTGTCCAACACCCGAAAGAGCTCAACAGTTAACAGACCAATAGCGTTGACGTCTCACCTGATAAAAACGCTGGAGAGACTCGTTGTTGCCTACCTGTGACCGCTCATGACTGGATCAGCTACAGTTTGCCTGCTAGCCTGGCATCGGTGTGGAGGACATCATCATCTACCTGGAGAATGCTGGCAGCACTGTGAGGATCATGTTCTTTGATTTCTCCAATGCCTTCAACACCATCCAGCCCAACCTACTGAGGTAATCAACTCACGATTACAGCAAATATTTATGCAAAGTATTTCTGGGTCTTCCTGTAGATATCTAGAATTAACTTTGCAGCCAAGTTCATGACTCATGTTGGACAACTGAGCTAGCGTCACAAAAGCAGGCGATGCGAGTGCCGGCAAAAGTGCAGGTTGAGCATAAGGCCTTAGCATCCGATGCTTGAAGCGCACTTGACATCCCACGGGGTAGATGTCCCCGGCACCCGATCCACCACATTCAACAAAGAGTTGTGGTGCTGCAAAACCTCACTGTGGCAATCAGAGGCGCAATGGACCGGATTGTGCACACAAAGGGGGGTCTATTCCCAGCGCTTTGAACTCTGAAAATAAATAGTGAACGCGGGGTTAGCCGACGATACATTTTGCGGGCCCGGTTGAGGCACCCGTCGACCTCCGTCTCGGTATGCGCACCGGTGAGTGTTTTCATTGGAGGGAAGCCACTTCATGCGGTAGCTGCAGAATTTCCAGCCTTTATTTTCTTTTGAAAATACGCATTTGATCAAATTCATTTTGCAAACGCAGCTTGTCCTTGTCAAGGATGAGGCCTGTGCAAACATTCTGATTGTCTGTGCGTCTGTTAGAGAGCTTTTCTTGGAGACTGAAAGAGCCATCAAAAAGTTGGGGGTGAGGGTAGGGGAGGAAGTGAGGCCACTCCACGGAAGAAGGCAAACGGAGCACCTGGGACAAATTGATTTGGAGGTGGAAGGGACGAGGTAGGGGGTGGGTGGGAGGGACGGTGTCTTGTAAGCCGTCCAACATTCTGTTTCTGTACACAGATGACAAGATCTGACAGCATCGCACGGTAGTGGTCAGAGGAGAGTGAGAATGTGAGATGGGATGTCAGTTTAAACACTCGTGGGGCATTTGGGAGGATAAGCATCTCTGTTGGATGTGTGCTCGATCTGGTGAAGCAACAATGATAGCATAGCAGCATTGAATAACAACGTGGAGATTCAAATCTCTCTTTAAAAAAGAGACTTCAAGTGTTTGGTTTTCCATGCTTGTGTAAACTCTCAGTCCTACAGGAGTGGTCCATCGAGGAAAAGGTTTCTTCAGCCGTCATCTGTACTTCTTTGAAGGTGTCGGATGTTTCGTTTCTTATCCAAGAAGCTTCGTCTGCAAACTAAAGTCTGATTGGTAGTTTCGGCCCTATATATATCCCGAGAAGATCACGAACAAGGTGTGCATTTGTATGACTTAGCGTCCCAGTACCAGTAGGCTAAGTCGACCATTGCTACGTGTGCCTAAGGGTGTTTCTGTGTTGTCTAAGCAACGGTCTGAGGCAATAGAAGAGGTTGAAAAACTTGTGTTGATTTGGATTAACGAAAAGCAGCCACTAGGGGGCAGTGTGAGTGAGGCTGTTATCGCCGAGAAAGCACGGCAACTTTACTCGGATATCATCAAGAGGCAACTACATCAACCATCACAAAGGTAAATTAAACGACTTTATTATTTAGTACATTTTTTTTAGTTAATTATAGTCCTTATGGAATGTGACTCTCCTTCCAAACAGTAATTCCCTCCCTCCCATCTCCTCCCACTCCATTCCATCAAGCCATCAACGAACATCACAAAGGTAAATATAACCACTTTATTATACGGTACAGTTTATTTCTTTAATTACAATACAATAGCACGTTTATTATACATATAATAAGGTATATTTTGCGTAGTTTTAAGGCTTATTTAGTAGAAAATGATGTTTTATGTGAACCTGGGAACGGATTATTCTCATTTTTAATGGTTTCTGGACTATTAAAGGTTTTCTGATTCTTTCTGATTCTGATGTTCATGATACGTTTCAATGATTATTATGCATTTCACATCTTCATACGTTCTGACTTCAGCCTAAAGACAACGTTACATCTGTTGAGCTACTTTGGTTGCCAGTTCTATTTTTTTCCACCGTACAAAAAAACAGTCTAGTTAACATTTGACATTTTCTGGGCTTGATATCTGGTTGAAGCCGGTACTTGGGGAAGGATATAAACATATGTTAAAGAAAATGTGCAGCACAGTCAAAAGAATGAAATCAATGATGTTGATCAATTTAAGGGCCAATGGTGATGTATTTGATGAAACTCCCAAATGAATTTTTTTTGCAAGTTATTAAACTAAATATTGTATATAAAGCAAAAAAAAAAAAAAAAGAATTGACAGAGCGATCGTTTCCTGAAGTGAGACCCTGACGAGTGACAAACCCCAAAGTATGACATCACATCAAGACGAGGCTGACGATGGAAAATGCACAAAGCCAAACAGAGATGGATTTTTCGATAATTAACTTAAAGGACAACCGAAACCTCCGGACAAGTTGCATCCATAATTTGTAAAATCACTTCAAATGACTTCTTCTGAGGGCATTTTCCACCAAGATTCCACCACATTCCACCATGCGCAGAATGTTCATGAAGTGGCTATCTTTTGTGTCATAAAAAAAATGTACAGTGATACCTCAGCTTATGAACTTAATTGGTTCACAGAAAGTTTGTGTAAGGCAAAAAGTTTGTCTTCCAAATATTTATTTCCCATAAGAAACCATTAAAAATTAAAATAATCCATTTCCAGGTCGCCATAAAACATAATTTTCTACTAAATAAGCCTTAAAACGACACAAAATATACTTTATTTTATGTCTAATAAATGTACTATTGTATTGTAATTAAAGAAATAAATGTACTGTATAATAAAGTCGTTTTTAAGAAACCACGTCTGCACTCAAAGAAAGGGTTGATGAAAACTACTCCGCCATCCACTGTGGCGCTGTTCGACCGCGTGGTTTGGTGTTCTTCCGCCGAAAACTAGTCCAACAGCCATTGTGGCACTCCGTGTGTTTTCCGAAAACTAGTTCGTATGCCAAGATTATATTAGCGCAAATTTAATGTTCGTAAGGCGAAAAGTTCGTAAACTGAGACGTTTGTAAGCTGAGGTATCACAGTATTTCGTAACAAGAGGGAATATTTTCCCGTTGAGGCTTTTGGTAATTAGAAAATTTTGGATGAAGAGACGTCTGTGTAGGCTCTTAGTCGTACAGGAATGGTCCATCGAGGAAAAGGTTTCTTCAGCCGTCATCTGTACAAATTTGAAGGTGTCGGACGGTTCGCTTCTTATCCAAGAAGCTTCGTCAGAAAACTAAAGTCTTGTTGGTCGTTTTGACCCTATATATATATATATATATATATATATATATATATATATATATATATATATATATCCCTGCTGTCCAGACATGGCGGTCCCTGCTCTCAGGTTGGGGGGAGCAGAGGACTAATCCCTGCGGCTCCACTGATTGCCTCTATTGTCCTGACTGACGACTGGCCTGATTGCCCAATTTGCCCTTGTGTCACCTCATCAGCATAACTAAGCCTATGTTGCCTAAGCAGTCTATTGTACGAACGATCCAAATTGAACCTCACCCCGCTCTCAAGGGCACTTTGTAAGTAAGTAGAGGCACTGCTTTATAACTAATCCTCCACATCGTCAATACTTTTATTGTTATTCCGTTCTATGGAAGCAAGTACTGGAAATAACGTGTCTCTTGTGAGGGATTCCCTCAAAGAAGGACGGAGATGGAAAATATGGCCATGTGGAAAAACATGGTATTGGTTGTTGTACTAAGTTCATCCTGTCTACTTGATATCTAATTTAAAGCAGAATCTTTACTTACAGACGGTGTATTATAGGTGTTGTTGAAATACCTGACATGTTTCGGCGTATACTTCCGCCTTCGTCAGAGTGTCACGGATGTTGTGACAACATCCGTGACACTCTCTGTAAGTAAAGAATCTGCTTTAAATTAAAATATGGTATTGGTTGAAGATGATATGCAACACGGTCGGCTGCTGAGGGTGCCATCTTATACGTGGGTCATGTAATAACGTTTTTTAACGCATACACATCCGATTTTTACTCAACATTAGCACTAATTAATGAGCAAAATGAATCGCGTTCAGTGACAAGTTATGCATGGCTTTTGTGTTGGTGTAAATCAGGGGTGTCAAAGTCATTTTTTGCTTTTGGTTTCCTCTCGAGGGCCGTTATGAATTTGGGGAACCCATTAGAATGTTTAAATCCCTTCAAATATTACATATAGAGCACACGGCAAATTAATGAATAACTCGTTTTCAAATCTGAAGTCAAGAATAATGACTTTTATTGTGGTTGACATCCAAAAATATGACATTTTGGCTCAGATTTTATCAATCATCATGGAATTTAACAAGTTTGATTTTGCTTTCGCGGGCCGAAAAAAAGGATGTGGCGGGCCGGATTTGGCCCGCGGGCCTTGACTTTGACACCTGTGGTGTAAATGATGCATGTTTAATTTTTCGACAGCAGAATAATGGCTATATGGATAAATGGATAGATAGATAGATAGATAGATAGATAGATAGATAGATAGATAGATAGATAGATAGATAGATAGATAGATAGATAGATAGATAGATAGATAGATAGATAGATAGATAGATAGATAGATAGATAGATAGATAGGTGGGTTAGGTAGGTCGATCGACTTTAATAGTTGCATCCACAGGCAAATTAGATTTCAGGAAAATGATCCCCTCAACCCCCACCCTGCTCCCATTACAATTACAGTGATACCTCAGTTTACAAACGCCTTGGCTTACAAACGTTTCAGTTTACGAACGTTAAATTTATGCAAATGTTACCTTGGCAAACCAACTTTTTTTCGGGATACACATGGAGCGCCACAATGATTGATGTGACGTTTGCGAACGAGCCCGTTCTCCTAACAACAAAATGGCAGCCGTTTTTGTCCTCTATTCCCCACCCCCACTCGCCGGTTAAAGCCACGTGATTGGTCAAGAACGCAACAGAGGGGGGGTTACAGACAAAGAGCGACAGAGAGAGAATGAGAAAATGGATAGAAAACAGTGACATTTGGACTAGTTTGGACTGCAATGTTAAAATATCCCATCCATCAGGCTCCATATTATACCGTACAATTTATTTCTTTAATTATAATACCGTAGCACAGTTATTATACATAAAATAAGGTATATTTTGTGTGGTTTTAAGGCTTAGAAAATTAGGAAGTAGAAAATTATGTTTTATGGGGCCCTGGGAACGGATTATTCTCATTTTAATGGTTTCCTATGGGAAATTAATTTTTGGGATACACACTTTTCACCTTGGCCAAACCAGTTTGTAAGCCAAGGTATCACTGTATTGTTTCAGCTTCCAACTCCTTTTTCGGCATTTTGTAGTTTCTGAACAAATAGAGATTTATTTGCTTGGTTTATGTGACCCCAAGAGAGTCTTTCAGAATTAGACGTTAAGGTCAAATCAGCTTTGGCCAATGCACACACATACACCCCCCCCCCCTCCTCCAAACACACACACACACACACACACACACACACACACACACACACACACACACACATGCAAGCTTTTACTGCTCACCGAGCGCTAGTCGCTAATCGTAACCTTCACTGTGGTTGTAGGCTGAAGGTGAGGACTGTAACTTATTACAAGAACATCCATTTTTTAAAAATGTTCCACCAGGATCTATTTTTTTTTTTTTTTTCGCCAAGTCGGGTGCGTCAAAAATTATTGTCCCATGACGACCCATGAACACGGTCCTGCATGCAAAAAAAAAAAAAAAAAGTGGAGTGGAAACAACCAGATAAATTGATCGAAAATCATACACAGATGTGGAGCATCATGTCAAGACAAATACGCACGAGCGACAAGAAGCCGATGACTGTTGTTGTGTCAGAGCATCATAGTAACTAGCATTAATAAATGACGTGTATGGCTGCCGCTGCTCACCCGCAGAAAAAAAAACTTATCGTGTGACTGTAAAATGACTTTGAGAGTTTTGAAAGGCGCTTATAAATGAAATGTATTATTATTATGACTCTATCTATTAGCTAGCTAGATAGCTAGCTTTCTATCTATTTGTGTTACTTCCGGGTTGAGTGAACGCTGGTGCGTATGGCTGCCGCTGCTCATCCGCAGAAAAAATATCCTGTGACTATAAAGTGTCCTTGAGAGTTTTGAAAGGCGCTTATAAATGAAATGTATTATTATTATTATTATTATTATTATTATTATTATTAATAATAATAATATTATTGGATTTGCCTTTATTTGACTTGCAGTGGAGAAATTTACATTTCACAGCAGCAAAGTTAGAAAATTATTATTATTATTATTAATATTATTATTGTCTTCAGTTGACCTCATTCAAGCTGTCTTGAAAATCTTATTAGCTGGCTATCTTGTTATCTAGCTGTCTATCTAGCGTTTTAGCTAGCTACTGTATCTATTAGCGATATAGCTAGCTAGCTATTAGCTATCCATTCGCTAGGTATTAGCTATCTATTCGCTAGCTATTAGCTATCTATTAGCTTGTTGATAGCTATGTATTCGCTAGCTATTAGCTAGCTAGCTAGCTTGCTATCTATTCGAGTTACTTCCGGGTTGAGTGAACACTGTCGCGTGAGGCTGCTGCTGCTGCTCACCCACAGAAAAAAAACTTATCCTGTGACCGTAAAGTGACTTTGAGAGTTTTGAAAGGCACTTATAAACGACGTTTATTATTATTATTATTATTATTATTAATGTGATTCTTCATCAAGTTCAAATGAAGACTTGACACGCTCATTAATGCTATGCTATGCTATGCTTAACTGTGACTGTAAAGTGTCCTTGAGAGCTTTGAAAGGCGCTGAAAATGCCATGTATTATTATGTATTATTATTAATTTCCGCTGCGTTCTTCTCAATGCGGTGAAAAAACAAGAAAAGTTCTCTGAGGAATGCATCCCATCATATCCATCTCATTCCGCTGACATGGTTGACAGCTGGAAGTCAGGGTCGATATGTCGACCCTCACATGAAGGTCATCCTACTCTGATGTTCATGTCAACGCCAGCGCCTGCGCTTTGATAATTTTCCCTGAAATGATTGCAGTTCGTGGCCTTCAACTCGACACGCTTGCATGTCATCTGGACTGGAATGACTTCACTCTTTAGCGATTGTCTTTGAATCCACTAATTGAAGAGCGATTACGATTGTCCTCCACGCAAGTCCCAGCAGATCCACGAGGTCTTGGTGTTCACTCTTCGTACGCCAAAACTCAAATCCGCAGGATTTAGACGGCCATCAAAAATGAGAATGAAATAATCCTGTGGGGCAATCCCCCCTTTTTGGCTGAATGGAAAGTCGGGTTTCCCAGCACTAAGTGTTAAAAGTACAGTGATATATCGCTTTACGAAGCCCTTGGCTTATGAACTTTTCGGTTGACGAATGTTACATTTATGATAAATTTTACCTTGGCATACAAACTTTTTTTTGTACGCGCCTCAATGAGCCCGTTCTAACAACAAAATGGCAGCTGACTGTTTTTGTCCTCTATTCCCCGCCCCCAGTCTTCGGTCCCAAAACAGTAAACGTACTCCACTCGAGAACAAACCACGTCTGCACTGAGTGCCTCAAAGAAAGTGGGTGCGGAAAAACTATTTCGCCAGCCATCGTGGCGCTGTTCGACCATGTGCTTTGGTGTTTATCCGCCGAAAACTAGTCTGCCAGCCACCGTGGCACTCCGTGTGGTTTGGTTCGTTTGCCGAAAAGTAGTTTGTATGCCAAGATTGTATTCTCACGAATTTAATGTTTGTAATCAAATAAACATCTCTAACCTTTAATCAGAGGCTTGAAGAAAATCAAAATTCTTCAGCCGTTATCTATACTTCTTTGAATATGTCAGATGTTTCGCTTCTCATCTGTCACGTTCCGGCGGCGACAGTGGCAGCTGGCGAGCAGGAACGTGTGGTATAGGCGGTGGATCGTAGAGCAGGACAGAGGCGTGGGTACCGGCAAAGGATTTATTAACATAAAGCGCGGGTCCGAAAATACGCGGACCCGGTAAAAACTCGTGAAACAAACTCAAAATGACAACTGACAATGTTAGTGGGTGAGTGGCGGCAATCCACCCAACCACACTAACCAAGAAAATAAAGTGGCACACGGGGGTGCAAAACAACCTACGACGCGGTGCAAACAACAAACGCGTTCGTGGCTAAAATCATTCCTCGGGCGAAGCAAATAATGTACTGGCAAACAAGTTCCACGTACTAGCTTGGCATAAGGCGAAGTATCTTCCGACGCTGGGTGGATGCCAGCGTCGGGTTTAAATGTCCACAGTTAATGAGGAGGGAATTGACAGCAGCTGGCGAGCGGCGGGAACGGAGGCCCCGCCCCGCTGTCAACTGGCTCATGACAGTACCCCCCCCTCAACGGACGCCTCCTGGCGGCCCACCTGGTTTCGACGGGTGAGCCTCGTGGAAGTCTCTCAGGAGCGACGGGTCCAGAATCCAGGTTCGCGGAACCCATTGACGGTCCTCCGGTCCGTAACCCTCCCAGTCGACCAGGTACTGGATGCCCTTTCCCCTGCGGCGTGAATCCAGGATCTCCCGCACTGCGTATGCCGGTCCTCCATCCACCATCCGCGGGGGGGGGGGTTGGGCAAGAGGGGGGGCCAAGGGGCTGGACTCCACCGGTTTGATGAGAGATACATGGAAAACCGGGTGGATCTTCATGGAGGCGGGCAGCCGAAGTCGGACCGCGACCGGGTTAATGATGGCCTCCACAGTGAAGGGGCCCGCGAAACGCGGACCCAATTTGGGGGTTGTCCCGGCCAGCCGTAGGTCCCTTGTGGACAACCAGACCTTCTGGCCCACCTGGTAGGCTGGCGCGGAACGGCGACGGCGATCCGCGACCCTTTGGTTCCGGACTGCCGTGCGTGATAGGGCTGCCCTGGTCTCCCTCCATACCCGATGGGCCCGCCGAAGATGGTGTTGTATCGACGGGACCTCCACCTCCCCTTCCTGTGTGGGAAAGAGCGGCGGCTGGTAGCCATAAGCCGACATAAACGGTGACCGACCTGTGGCTGAGGAGACCAGGGTGTTGTGGGCATATTCCACCCACGGGAGATGGATGGACCAGGCCGAGGGACGATGAAGGCATACGCAGCGCAGGGCCGCCTCCAGGTCCTGGTTCTTCCGCTCGGTCTGGCCGTTGGACTGTGGGTGGTAACCGGAGGACAGGCTGGCCGACGCCCCCATGGACCTGCAGAAACGCTTCCAGACCCGGGATACGAACTGGGGCCCTCGGTCCGACACGATGTCAGTGGGGATCCCGTGGAGACGGACGACGTGTTTGACCAATAGTGTCGCCGTCTCAATGGCGGACGGTAACTTGGTCAACGGCACGAAGTGTGCCGACTTAGAAAACCGGTCCACTATTGTGAGAATGACCGTCTTACCACGGGATGGGGGGAGGCCGGTGATAAAATCCACTGATATGTGGGACCAAGGGCGCGGGGGAACAGGTAGGGGGCGGAGCAGTCCTGCCGGAGGCTGGTGGGAGACCTTGCCACAGGCGCACTCCGGGCAGGCCTTAACAAAGTCCGCCACGTCGTCGCGGAGCCGCGGCCACCAGAATCGCTGGGAGACGAGGTGCTCGGTGCGGCTCACCCCTGGGTGACACGCCACCTTGGATGCGTGCCCCCACTGGAGCACCTCCGAGCGCAGCGACTGGGGAACGAACAGTCTGCCTGTGGGACACTTATCGGGAGTCGGGGTACCTTTTAATGATTCCATGACCCTCCGTTCGACCTCCCACTGGAGCGCCCCCATGATCTGGCGGCCGGGCAGGATGGGTTCCGCAAGGTCTTCCTTGTCTGCTGGCTCGTGGATCCGCGAGAGGGCATCGGGCTTGGTGTTCTTTGTTCCTGGACAGTAGGTTAGGGTGAAGGAGAAGCGTGTTAAGAAGAGCGCCCACCGTGCCTGGCGTGCGTTCAGCCTCTTGGCGGCCCGGATGACCGCCAAGTTCTTATGGTCCGTAAGCACGGTGAACGGCTCCTTCGCCCCTTCGAGCCAGTGCCTCCACTCCTGAAGAGCCAATACGACGGCGAGCAGCTCCCTGTTGCCCACGTCGTAGTTGGCTTCGGCGGAGCTGAGGCGGCGGGAGAAGAAGGCGCAGGGGTGGAGCTGCTGGTCGACTGAGGAGCGTTGGGAGAGTACTGCCCCAACGCCTGAGTCCGAGGCGTCTACCTCCACAATGAACGCGCCGTTGGGGTCTGGATGGCGGAGAACTGGGGGGTGAGAGAAAGCCTCTCTCAGCAGCCGGAACGCGGCGTCCGCTTCTCTCGTCCACCTGAACGGGGTCTTAGTGGAGGTGAGTTGGGTGAGAGGGAGGGCTTTCCGGCTGTAGTCCCGGATGAAGCGGCGGTAGAAGTTGGCGAACCCCAGGAAGCGTTGTAACTGCTTGCGAGAGGTGGGTGTGGGCCATTCTACTACCGCTTCGGTCTTGGCTGGGTCAGCCCGGATCTGCCCCCGCTCCACGATGAAGCCCAGGAAGGATAAGGAGGAGGTGTGGAATTCACACTTCTCGGCTTTGACGTATAGTCGATTCTGCAGCAGCCGCTGCAGAACTAGCCGGACGTGCTGGCGATGTGCCTCAAGGGACTCTGAAAAAATTAAAATGTCGTCCAAATACACAAAACAGAAAATATTCAGAAAATCCCTC
The DNA here is from genome assembly GCF_051943395.1 of Hippocampus bargibanti. Classification (NCBI taxonomy): domain Eukaryota; kingdom Metazoa; phylum Chordata; class Actinopteri; order Syngnathiformes; family Syngnathidae; genus Hippocampus; species Hippocampus bargibanti. Next base: position 35,649,341 of record NC_142735.1, on the reverse strand, counting down.
AAGACATCATTAATAAGGTTCTGGAACACAGCGGGTGCATTGGTGAGACCAAACGGCATCACCAAGTACTCGAAGTGTCCCAGAGGTGTCTTAAATGCGGTCTTCCATTCATCCCCCTCTTTGACCCGAACAAGATGATAAGCGCTCCGGAGGTCCAGTCTAGTGAAGATGGTCGCGGCCTGGAGGGACGCGAAGGCGGAGTCAATCAGTGGGAGCGGGTATTTGTTCTTTATAGTTATTTCGTTGAGTCCCCGATAGTCCACGCACGGACGCAACGATTTATCCTTTTTAGTGATAAAAAAGAACCCCGCTCCCAGAGGTGACCGTGATGGCCGAATGAGCCCGGCCGCGAGCGAAGAGTCAATGTAGTCCCGGAGAGCCTGTTGTTCGGGTTGGGAAACGTTGTACAGACGAGAACTGGGAAACGGAGCGTTGGGCTGAATGTCAATGGCGCAATCATAGGGACGGTGCGGTGGTAACGACAGGGCGCGGTCCTTGCTGAACGCCTGTCGTAAGTCGTGGTAACAGGGCGGCACCCCCTCTAGGCTAATCTCCTCCCTAGGGTAGCTGTGAGATGGTGCCGGCCCACCCGTGGCCGACCGGAGGCAGTGAGCGTAGCAGAGGGGGCTCCACCCCTGAATGGTAGGTCCGTCCCACGAAATGGCCGGATTGTGGGTCCCCAGCCAAGGTAACCCGAGCACGATGGGAACCGAGCGTGAACGCATCACGAAAAACCGCCGGTTTTCCACGTGATTGCCCGAGAGTACGAGTCGAAGCGGCACGGTTTCTTGCGTAACCTCGGCGAGTAACCGACCGTCGAGATCGAGTATGCTCCGACTCGCCCCCAGCTGAACAACCCGACACCCCAACGCCGACACGACGCGCGGGTCTATAAAACAGCCGTCGGCCCCCGAGTCCACTAAGGCCCGAACGGACATTGTCCTGGTGGGACCGTGTATAACGGCATCCAGCTCCAGTCTCCGCGACGTGAACCCCCCCGCGGACCTTAAGGGAACCCGTTGCTTGTGTGGACGGGGTAACTTACAGTCCCTGGGGGTCTTTCCGGGAAGCCCCCAACTGGGACAGTCCGGGGCTCGATGACCCAACTTGCCGCAGAGCTGGCATGCCGGGCCGGCGTTGCGTCGCTCCGGCGCCCGCTCAACGGCCCTTTCGACCCCCATCTCCATCGGCTCCACGGCCGCGTGCCCCCCACGCGGAAAGGTCCGGGCACCCCCTCGGGTCGGAAGATTCTGTCACGTTCCGGCGGCGACAGTGGCAGCTGGCGAGCAGGAACGTGTGGTATAGGCGGTGGATCGTAGAGCAGGACAGAGGCGTGGGTACCGGCAAAGGATTTATTAACATAAAGCGCGGGTCCGAAAATACGCGGACCCGGTAAAAACTCGTGAAACAAACTCAAAATGACAACTGACAATGTTAGTGGGTGAGTGGCGGCAATCCACCCAACCACACTAACCAAGAAAATAAAGTGGCACACGGGGGTGCAAAACAACCTACGACGCGGTGCAAACAACAAACGCGTTCGTGGCTAAAATCATTCCTCGGGCGAAGCAAATAATGTACTGGCAAACAAGTTCCACGTACTAGCTTGGCATAAGGCGAAGTATCTTCCGACGCTGGGTGGATGCCAGCGTCGGGTTTAAATGTCCACAGTTAATGAGGAGGGAATTGACAGCAGCTGGCGAGCGGCGGGAACGGAGGCCCCGCCCCGCTGTCAACTGGCTCATGACATCATCCAAGAGGCTTCGTCAGCAAACTAAAATTTTGCTGGTAGCTCTGGCTCTATATATATATATTATATATATATATATATATATATATATATATATATATATATATATATATATATATATATATTCCTACTGTCCAGAGGTGGCAGTGCCAGACCTCTGCTATAATAGGTCCCTGCTCTAAGGTTTGGGAGCAGACTGACTGATTATGGTCTATGACTGACCTGATTGCCCCATTTGCCCTTGTATAACCTCATCAACACGAATAAGCCTACATGGTAACGAACTAAGAAGTCTGTTGTAAGCACGATCCAAATTAAACCTCACCCCACCATGGCGATTTAGTGAAGGGTTTTACAGTTTTATAAAAATAGCTTCTTTACTGCTACTTTCACACCATCTGTTTTAAGATTTTAACCTCACTGTCGTGGTGAGTGTTTCCCATCACACATTTGAGAGGTTGTCTTGTGAGTAAACGAAGCTACCGACGCCATCACCGACAAGAGCCGCTGCACGGTTGTAAAAAGGCGCCGAAATATGGGGTCTGTCACACCAGAGCGCTTCCTCAGCATTCCTGTTGGGCTAGTACGCTTCCTCCTGGTGCCTTGTGGGTACATCTGGAGAAATACTGGAACACAAATGTGGAAACATACTGGTGACAGGTTGACGAGTTCAGTTAAGGGAAAAACAGGACATTAATTATGATGGATGCAGAGAGTTAGGGAATAAACATACAAGATGAAGACTCTCAGTTAAGTATAAATAAATAAAGTATAAATGCTACATGCGATGAAGGACTGGACGATGCTGTGTTTATTAATGCGGATTAAAAATGGACCTTTTAAGTCATTATAATAATAATAATTATACATTTCATTTCTAAGCGCCTTTCAAAACTCACAAGGTCACTTTACAGTCACAGGATAAGTTTTTTTTCCTGTGGGTGAGCAGCACCAGCCACACGCGCCAGCGTTTATTCAACCCGGAAGTAACTCAAATGGAGAGAAAGCTAGCTAATAGATCGCTAGCTAGCTGGAAAGAGATAATACAAAGCCAACATGCTCGCTAGCTAATAGATAGCTAATAGATAGCTAGCTAATAGATAGATAGATAGCTGGATAGATAGCTCATAGACAGCCGGCTAATTAGCCAGATAGCTTATAGCTAACAAATGATAATAATAATACTAATAATAATACATTTCATTTCTAAGCGGCTTTCAAAACTCTCAAGGTCATTATCTAATAAAATACTTGCCTAGCTACATGACCCTAACTAGGTTGATTAGGAGCTTGCCATATATCATTGACTAACACATTCACTAGATTGCTAGTTAAGTACGTAGCTAGCTAGCTAGCTGCCTACCTACACTTTGTAAAATACTGTAAAAACAAACTAGTAGGTAGGTAAGGTAGGTACGTAAGTAGGTAGGTAGGTCGGTCGGTCGGTCGATCAGTAGGTAGGTAGGATTAAAAATGATCTTAAGTCATTATATAATGAAATACCTGGCTAGCTACATGACCCTAACTAGCTTGATTAGGAGCTCGCCATATATCATTTACTAACACGTTCACTAGACCTCTTGTTATGTACATAGCTAGCTAGATACCTACCATTTGTAAAATACTGTAAGAACAAACTGTAATATGTAGGTAGGTAGGTAAATAGGTAGGTCGATCGATCAATTGGTAGGTCGGTCGGTCGGTCGGTCAGTCAATAGGTCGGGAGGTAGGATGGTCGGTCCGTCAGTCGGTAGGTTGGTACGTCGGTCGGTAGGTAGTTAGGTAGACTACTAGTATTAGTAGCAACTAGCTTGATTAGGAGCTCGCCATATATCGTTGACTAACACGTTCACTAGACCTCTTGTTATGTATATAGCTAGCTAGATACCTACCATTTGTAAAATACTGTAAGAACAAACTGTAATATGTAGGTAGGTAGGTAAATAGGTAGGTCGATCGATCGATTGGTAGGTAGGTAGGTAGGTAGGTCGGTCGGTCAGTCAATAGGTCGGGAGGTAGGATGGTCGGTCGGTCGGTCCGTCAGTCAGTAGGTTGGTAGGTCGGTCGGTCGGTAGGTAGTTAGGTAGACTACTAGTATTAGTAGCAACTAGCTTGATTAGGAGCTCGCCATATATCGTTGACTAACACGTTCACTAGACCTCTTGTTATGTACATAGCTAGCTAGATACCTACCATTTGTAAAATACTGTAAGAACAAACTGTAATATGTAGGTAGGTAGGTAGGTAAATAGGTAGGTCGATCGATCGATTGGTAGGTCGGTCGGTCGGTCAATCAAAAGGTCGGGAGGTAGGATGGTCGGTCTGTCAGTCGGTAGGTTGGTAGGTCGGTCGGTAGGTAGTTAGGTAGACTACTAGTATTAGTAGCAACTAGCTTGATTAGGAGCTCGCCATATATCGTTGACTAACGTTCACTAAATCTCTTGTTATGTACATAGCTAGCTTGCTACCTAGCGACCTACCATTTTTTTACAGTATTTTACAAGTGGTTGGTAGGTAGGTACGATAGGTATGTAGGTAGATAAGTAAGTAGGTCGGTCGGTCAGTATGAAACAAATGATATTTTGAAGGAACACTTGTTTGAATACCCGCATGAATATTAGACAGATGATTTCATCCAATGAGTCTCCACATTTTTTTTTTCTATAACTAATAACATATGACCTTTTATTCCCTCTCCCTTCTTCTTGGTCTAGTTGGTTTTCAATAAGGATGCCTGGTACTCATAATGTCTTCCAGCTGTGTGTCACCCCCATTCACCATCCCCTCCCCCCATTTTTATCTGTGCATGAGGTGAAGTTTCCATCGGTGGGAAGGAACACAGGGGAAAAGTGTCATTTAGATTTGGTCCACAGGAGCCATTCGGGAAGAATTTATCAGGATTCCTGTATGGAACCCTGACATATGCCTTCGGATCTCCTCAGATCCGGATATCCCAAATATGAAGACATGTCCCGCTTAATGCAAGCACTGATCCTCCATAAATAATTGGTCATTGAGGCCCAAGCTGCTTTTGAGATACAGTGATACCTCGTTTTACGAACCCCTTGGCTTACGAACTTTTCGGTTTACGAACGTTAATTTTATGAAAATTTCACCTTGGCATATGAACTATTTTTTGGGATACACACAGAGCTGAAGAATGAATGAGCCCGTTCTAACAAGAAAATGGCAGCCCACTTGTTTTTGTCCTCTATTCCCCACCCTCAGTCTTCAGTTAAAGCCATGTGATAGGTCAAGAATGCAGCAGTGAGGGAGGGGGGAGGGGTTACAGACAGAGAGAGTGAGGCCGTTCTCCAAAAAAGAAAATGGCAACCGACTTTTTTTCTTGTCCTCTATTCCCCGCCCCCAGTCTTTGGTTAAAGCCATGTGATTGGTCAAGAATGCAGCAGTGAGGGGAGGTGGTTTAAACATTAAAGAGACAGGCAGACGACACAGAAAATGGATAGAAAACAGTGAAATTTGGACTGGTTTCAACTTTGATCGTTCAAAGGGAGACTGTAGACTGCAAGGTTAAAATTCCCATCAATCAGGCTCCACAAATAACCCGCACAAGGCATCTGTACACTTGATGCAAAAAGCTATCAACCCAGATAAACAAACAGAACACAATTGATGAGGAACTAGGTAAAATTATGGCAGAGAAAGCACCTCCAATGGATCATTCCTCAAGGTGGTGAAAGAAGATGGCTACGTTTCTAAACAAGTGTTTAATGCTGACGAAAGCGGCCACTCCATTCCATCAAGCCATCAACGACCATCACAAAGGTCAATAAAACCACTTTATTATAAAGTACAGTATACTGTATTTCTTTCATTACAATACCATAGCACATTTATTATACATAAAATACGGTATATTGTATGTAGTTTTAAGGCTTAGAAAATTATGTTTTGTGAGAACCTGCCCCCGACCCGCCTGCCTATCTACTACCTACCCACCTACTTTTCCCCATACGTACCTACCTACCTATCTACTACCTACCAAACTAACGACCTACCTACCTACCTACCTAGTGACCAACCGACCTACCGACCAACCTACCTACCTACGTACTTACGCACCTACCAACCCACCTACCTACCTATCTACTACATACCAAACTACTGACCTACTAACCTACCGACCGACCTACCCACCTACCTACCTACGTAACGACCTATCTACCTGTTATCTGTCTGCATACTGTCTATACATATACCAATGTATCAGTACTATTCCGAATTTCAACTGTCAAGAGTTACCGCAAAGCAAATCTACGTTTTCTGGATGGCCTAAGCTGCCAGAGAGCTGACACGTCTCTGTGATTCACACCACGGAATCGGTGTCAACAGTCTGGACTCTGCCAAGTTCTATCATAAAATGGATGAGTGAACAAATTGTGCCGGAATGTGGCATTCTACAGACCCCAACAGCAATGTTACCATTTAAAGGGAAAGAAACCCCCACTCCCACCCCTCAACATCAACATTTTCCTGAATGTATCCTCTTTATTTTAAGCATGTTACCTTGTGACATTTACCATCATTCTTTTTCATGCTGTCAAACCGCTTACGACGGGTAAAAATTCATAAGGGGAGACTGACAAGTCTTGCAGAAAAGTCAGGCTTGAGAGATGATAAAACATGCTTTGCACTTTTGTGTGAGGAAAACATTCCGTCCGTCGAAGTCGCACGGCCAGGAAATTGACATCAATCACACCAGAGGATGAATGGCGCTGATCTGTTCATCTTTGCTCCAAATTTTCAGCTGTAGTGTACGTCTGCATAAGTCAAAGACACTGATTGCATTGACTTCTTGCAGACAATATGTACTTACATAGCAATACTATTATCTATCTGTCCGTCTGTCCATCCGTCGGTCCGTCTGTCGGTCCGTCTGTCCGTCTCTCGATCGATCGATACGTATATCTTCTTATGAAGATATACGTAAACAAGTCTTATTTTTTTCCAACACAACAGTGGACGACTGAGAGAAAGATTTTCATGTAGCAAAATCCATGCTAGTTACGCTCAAAAGTTTGATCTTGATTCTCGTGCCTGCTACTTCTAGCCAGGTCGGAGGCACAGAAGCAAAACTTTGGACTGTAATTTAAAGTTGTCAACTGAAGACAAAAAAAAATGTGACTTTTACCTGGCCATGATTTTAAAAAAGCAATCCTAACTGACGCCCGTCGATCAAGGCACTTTGCAAGTCTGCGGTCGAGAGAGATAGATGAGTGACACACTTTGATATCAAAATCTGGATTTGGCTTTGCACCGGGCAATTTGCATGAGATGGAGAGGAAAGGAGAATTATCTCTTTTAAATTCACACATGAAATGCCCTGTTTTTTACCCTCCCATAATCACATCAGACTGTCAGATTATACAAAGCCCTCATAAAAAATTTATATTTTAAAGAAAAAAAATCCAAACTTGACTTGCTTTTTAACGACAGTGATACTTCGGCTTACGAACGCTTTAGCTAACAAAGTTTTTGCCTGACGAACGATAACCATTTTTTTGTTTCCTAACTAACATCAGAAACACGTCTTATAGTACAGTAAAGTCTCGTTATATCGATATCGGTTATATCGATAGTACTGCTTATTACGATACTATTTCTATGAACTCAAGGAGAAAATTTACATGATAGTCCGGTTATATTGATATTTTTTCCGACTCCCGAGAATATCCATATAACCAGACTTTACTGTATCTAAAATACCCAAAACACGCAGGATGATATTTTTAGTCAAATGCAAAACACCAATCAAAAATGACTTAAAGTGTCCCAAAATTGCCACAAAATGAGCTCCGAACTGGACATTTTCAGAAATTGTGTGTCAGGGGCGTTCCCTCCGTGACGTCACGTAGGGGATCGTCATCAACTGAAAAACAAGACTTCCGGAATATTCAGCGCAAGTCTTAAAGGACAACCAACAAAAAAAAATTGTTTCCTAACTGACATCAGAAAAACGTTTTATAGTACAGTAAAGTCTCGTTATATCGATATCGGTTATATCGATAGTACTGCTTATTACGATACTATTTCTATGAACTCAAGGAGAAAATTTACATGCCGCAGGATCGGATATATCGATAGTCCGGTTATATTGATATTTTTTCCGACTCCCGAGAATATCCATATAACCAGACTTTACTGTATCTAAAATACCCAAAACACGCAGGCTGATATTTTTAGTCAAATGCAAAACACCAATCAAAAATGACTTAAAGTGTCCCAAAATTGCCACAAAATGAGCTCCGAACTGGACATTTTCAGAAATTGTGTGTCAGGGGCGTTCCCTCCGTGACGTCACGTAGGGGATCGTCATCAACTGAAAAACAAGACTTCCGGAATATTCAGCGCAAGTCTTAAAGGACAACCAACAAAAAAAAAATTGTTTCCTAACTGACATCAGAAAAACGTTTTATAGTACAGTAAAGTCTCGTTATATCGATATCGGTTATATCGATAGTACTGCTTATTACGATACTATTTCTATGAACTCAAGGAGAAAATTTACATGCCGCAGGATCGGATATATCGATAGTCCGGTTATATTGATATTTTTTCCGACTCCCGAGAATATCCATATAACCAGACTTTACTGTATCTAAAATACCCAAAACACGCAGGCTGATATTTTTAGTCAAATGCAAAACACCAATCAAAAATGACTTAAAGTGTCCCAAAATTGCCACAAAATGAGCTCCGAACTGGACATTTTCAGAAATTGTGTGTCAGGGGCGTTCCCTCCGTGACGTCACGTAGGGGATCGTCATCAACTGAAAAACAAGACTTCCGGAATATTCAGCGCAAGTCTTAAAGGACAACCAACAAAAAAAAAATTGTTTCCTAACTGACATCAGAAAAACGTTTTATAGCATCTAGAATAGCCAAAACACGCAGGCTGATATTTTTAGTCAAATGCAAAACAGCAATAAAAATGAGTCAAATTGGCCCAAAACTACTTCAAAATGACCTCAGAGATGGCGAGTTTCGTGACGTCACGCCAAGACGTCTTTCTTGCCTTGCTCGAGAATCAAAACAATGGCTTCAGAATCGGAGAAGAGGCTTTCTTGTTACGAATGAATATCAGAATCAGAATCATCTTTATTGCCAAGTATGTAGAACACACAAGGAATTTGTTTCCGGTAGAACACGCTGCACTAGTATCGTCGTAAAAAAAAAACTGCTAAGTGGCACTATACAGTTCCATTTTGGCTACTGTTGAAAGAGTTCAAAGAGTTAATGGCTTGGGGGAAGAAGCTGGGAATTTGTGTCAACTAGTATCAAATAGTAGTCTTGATGCAACACACGATTCACCATCGCATTATTTATGTGTTTTCCTTCTAATTTCGCCATCAACACGGATCAACACGAAATTTTCAGGTGAATAGAAGTACCCAAAATGCATTGTGTGTCAGGGGCGTTCCCTCCGTGACGTCACGTCAGGAATCGTCACCAACTCGAAAACAAGACTTCCGGAATATTCAGCGCGAGTCTTCAAAGGTAAAATATCGCTATATGCGCTGGAATCTTTGTCAAATACGCTCAGTAGAAGTCATTTGAAGTGATTTTTACAAATTATGGACACAACTTGTCCGGAGGTGTCGGTTGTCCTTTAAAAGTAAAAAAAAATCGAATATTTATGTCAGTTCCTAAGTTGTACATGAAAATATAGATGAAAATCTACTATGTCTCCTTTGCTTTCAACTAGTAAGCGTCCATTTTATTGGAAACAGCTGTCACGATGACGTAGCGGGTGTTGTTCTCTGCAATTGCAATCCAAGCGCTAAACATCTTGCGACATTACAGCCCTCCTCCTCATCGCAGGAGACATTTCCAACCTTGGAGGCGTGACACGCATCCGACGCATAATCAAGCAAGGATGTTCCATGGCGGAAAAGACGTGTTCTTCTTTTAACGTGAGCAATGACAGCAACAAAAAAATACATTCTTGCACTGCAGGTGTTTTTATTTTACATGTGATCTTGATTTTTTTTGTCCTGTGACTGTAAAGTGACCTTGAGAGTTTTGAAAGGTGCTTACAAATGAAATTTATTATTATTATTATTATTAGTAGTAGTAGTAGTAGTAGTAGTAGTAGTAGTAGTAGTAGTAGTTGTAGTAGTATTTGTATTATTATTTTGTTTTATTTTTTAGTATTATTATTGTCATTATTATTATTATTATTATTATTATTATTATTATTATCACTTATGTATTAGCTATCTATCTATTAGCCAAATAGCTATCTAGCTAGCTATTTAACTTGTCCTGTGATTGTAAAGTGACCTTGAGAGTTTGGAAAGGTGCTTACAAATGAAATTTATTATTATTATTATTATTATTATTATTATTATTATTATTATTATTATTATTATTATTATTATTATTATTATTATTATTATTATTATTATTATTATTATTATCAGTTATGTATTAGCTATCTATCTATTAGCCATATAGCTATCTAGCTAGCTATTTAACTTGTCCTGTGATTGTAAAGTTATCTTGAGAGTTTTGAAAGGTGCTTACAAATGAAATTTATTATTATTATTGTATTTATTATTATTATTATTGATATTATTATTATTATTAGGATTATTATTATTATTATCAGTTATGTATTAGCTATCTATCTATTAGCCATATAGCTATCTAGCTAGCTATTTAAATTGTCCTGTGATTGTAAAGTGACCTTGAAAGTTTTGAAAGGCGCTTATAAATGAAATGTATTCTTCTTCTTCTTCTTCTTCTTCTTCTTCTTCTTCTTCTTCTTCTTCTTCTTATTATTATTATTATTATTATTATTATTATTATTATTATTATTATTATTATTATTATTTAGCTATCTAGCTGGCTATCAATCTATCTATTAGCCGTTTAGCTAGCTAGCTATCTAACTTGTCTTGTGACTGTAAAGTGACCTTGGAAGTTTTGAAGGGCACTTATAAATGACATGCATTATTATTATTATTATTACAGTAAAGTCTCGTTATATCGATATTGAAGGGAGTCCGAAAAAATATCGATATAACCGGGACTATCGATATATCCGATATCGATATAATGAGACTTTACTGTATTATTATTATTATTATTATTATTATTATTATTATTATTATTATTATTATTATTATTATTATTATTATTATTATCAGCTATCTATCTATCAAACGTAAATAATATAAAAATATGAAATTGCAAAATTCCCCATTGTGGGACGAATAAAGGTTTTCTGATTCTGATCTATTAGCCATATAGCTAGCTAGCTAGCTAACTTGTCCTGTGACTGTAAAATGACCACGAGTTTTGAAAGGCGCTTATAAATTATTATTGATTTTACATAGCTTCACTGACTAAATCATGCCACTGTTTCACCTGCAGCCAGTGGTGGGCCTGCAAGGCCTTCTCTGCTGGCCTAAAAAAATATCTGAATGACAGACTAATGTGAATTGTATTTTGACCTCCTATGACATAACTCCAAATTGTCTTTCAGCTTCCTTTCATGTTTTTGGAATGTGGACGGAAACCGGAGGACCCAAAGAAAACCCACGCGGGCAAACTCCACACAGGTAGGCCAGACCAGGTTTTGAACTCATCATATTTTTGTGGGAATATTTTTCAATGTATTTGACCGGAAAATGGACTTCCCTGTTCTCACAATGTCAAAACTCATTACGCTCCGTGTCGTTCGGGGGCGACTGGGAAATTTGAGTACTCATGATTAATAACAAGGCAACTTGCGCAGGCGCTGTCATAAAATGGGAATAATGAAAAAGGAAAGAAAGAATCACATTTGGAAGATGTTGGAATGTCAGTCGGTAAATGATGTGTCATAATGGGATAAACATCAGCTGTTTTCACACACTCGCACATTCAAGTCTTGATTCTAAAACAAGCTGTCGCTCCCAAACTCACAGTGTCGAGGTCAATCCGTTTAGATATCACCATTTTGTCTTTTTTTTTAAACCTGCATTTAAATATAAGGTGCTTAAAATGCAATGTATTATTATTATTATTATTATTATTATTATTATTATTATTATTATTATTATTATAAAATCTTAATGATTCGTTTTCCTGCGCATTAGCATCAATGATAGCATTAGCATCGGCGCTCTAAGATTAAGCCATCCCGCTCGCGTGGCATTTTTTGGAACCGTGACCGCCGTTACCCGAACCACGAGAAGCTGTGATGTCATATTTATTTATTTATTTATTTATTTGGCTATTTATTTATTTATCCATGTCACTATTTATTTAGCTATTCATTCATATACAGTATTCATATTTTTGTTTCAATATTAGCTTTCTATCTATTTGTCTTACTATTCTATTTGAGTAACTTCCGGGTTGAGTGAACGCTGGCGCGCGTGGCTGCCGCTGCTCACCCGCAGAAAAAAATATCCTGTAACTGTAAAGTGACCTTGAGAGTTTTTAAAGGCGCTTTGAAATGAAATGCATTATTATTATTATTATTATTATTATTGATGAAAAGGCCGTCATCTGTAACGTTTTCATCAATGGACCACTCCTGTACGACTGAGAGCTTACACAGACGTATTATTATTATTATTATTATTATTATTATTATTATTATTATTATCATCAGCTAGCTATTAGCTATCTAGCTGGCTATCTATCAATTAGCCATATAGCTATCTAGCTAGCTAGCTAGCTAGCTATTGTAGCTAGCTAGCTATCTAACTTGTCCTGTGACTGTAAAGTGCTTATAAATGAAATGCATTATTATTATTATTATTATTATTAATATTATTATTATTATTATTATTATTAATATTATTATTATTATTGTTATTGTTATTATTATTGTTATTATTATTATTATTATTATCATCAGCTAGCTATTAGCTATCTAGCTGGCTATCTATCAATTAGCCATATAGCTAGCTAGCTATCTAACTTGTCCTGTGACTGTAAAGTGCTTATAAATGAAATGCATTATTATTATTTATTTATTTTATATATATATTTTTTTTAATAATGTCTCCTTTTCGAGCAAACACTTTATATGACGAAACGAAACACAGGAAGGCAAAACGATTGTGCAGATGCATGTGCAGTAAACACGTTGTCATCAAGGCAACGGAAAGCAAAGCCGTGGTGGTGTTGCTTTCAAATTGGATCTCCTTTCTGGCATGGGGCGACGTGATATTGTGATGGAAGTAACATTTCTCACATGCAGCGTGATGTGAATTACATGCTAGGTTTTGTGTAGAAGAATCATATTAGGGATGTAAAATCAAATACCATTTGCATAAATTATCTGATTGCGAGAATGCTAGCATGTGTTTGTCAATTAAATAATGAACACTGCCATACAGTGAGACCTCAACTTACAAACTTAATTGGTTCCCAGACAGAGTGTGTATCTCAAAAAAAAAAAAATCCCATAGGAAACCATTAAAATGGGAATAATCCGCTCCCGGGTTTCCATTAAATATAGTTTTTAACTAAATTAGCCTTAAAACTACACACAACATACCTTATTCTATGTATAATAAATGTGCTATTGTATTGTAATGAAAGAAATACACTGCACTGTATAATAAAGTCACAAAGAGAGGCACATTACATGAGGAATGTAATTAAAGAAATAAACTGCTGTAAAAGAAAGTTTTTTTCAAGTTCTTCGATTGCCCGAGACCATCGCTTTGAGAGCACAGAAACACCTTTTTCAACAGACGCACCTTTGATGGCTTCTATGTTCTGGAGAATGGAAGCAATGGTTGACTTAGCATAGCCGTGCTCGGCCACTAAATCACACAAACGCACACCTCGTTCGTGTCTTTCAATTATCTCCTTCTTCTCAGCGACGGTGATTTTATTTTGTGTCTTCTTGGGCTGAACACGAGCCTGTGGTGTTTTTTTTTTTTCGGTCCCATCATAGTAAAATTATCAGCAAAAAGCTCCAAGTAGGCGATCGACGTTTGCATTCAATGAGAGGCGGTGTGCAAAGTAGCACCGGCTTGAGCGCTGTTCGGTCGTGTGCTTCCGCCGAAGATCACTCCGCCAGCCGTGGTGGGTGTGTATTATGAAAAAAGTGCTTATTATAAGGTTTAAATTTCATGAATTAGAGGTTCTTAAGACGAAAAGTTTGTAAGATGAGGTGTTTGTAAGTTGAGGTCTGACTGTATTTTCCGGTGTATAAGGCGCACCCCCAACGAATGTTGTCTTTTCAGACTTTTTCCATTGTGATACGTCAGCTTACGAACTTAATCGGTTCCCATAAAGTGTGTGTAAGGTGAAAAGTTTGTCTGCCAAACATTAATTTCCCATAAGAAACCATTAAAAATGAGAATAATCCGTTCCCGGGTCCCCATAAAACATCATTTTCTACTAAATAAGCCTTAAGACTACACAAAATATACCTTATTTATGTATAATAAATATGCTATTGTATTGTAATTAAAGCAATAAACTGTACTGCATAATAAAGTCGTTTTATTGACCTTTATAATGGTTGTTAATGGCTTGATGGAACGAAGTGGCCGCTTTCATCAGCATTAAACACTTGAAGAGGAACGTAATCTATCTATCCCGGTTTTGTGCATCCTCTTCTCTCACACCAGCTACCTTCATGTCCTCTTTGACCACATCCATAAACCTCCTCTTCGGTCTTCCTCTCGGTCTCCTGGCTGGCAGTTCAAGGCTCAGCATCCTTCTCCCGATATAGTTACTGTCTCTCCTCTGGACATGTCCAAACCATCTCAGTCTGGAAATAACAATAATATGTACTAATCTAAGCATGAAATAACATATGTTTACTAATGTGCATAAGCACTCTATCAATAATAATAATAATAATAATAATAATAATAATAATAATAATAATAATAAATAAAAATAATAAAATAATAATAATAATAATAATACATTTAATTTACAAGCGCCTTTGTAAATCACCCAAGGACACTTTAAAATTAAAAGAATAATAAACACCAGAACAATAAAACAATTTGTGTGACTTTTGGAGATTTTTCTCAAATAGTCGCACATTTTCACACCCCCAACATTTTGTAACCCCAACTTTCCGTTCAAGACCCCAAAAATGCATCATTTTTTTTTAACCAGAATGAACTTACTGATGAGCCTGCAGGCATGACCTGCAGCCCCCCCCCCCCCCCCCCGCAAAATGGCAGAAGAATAATTATAACCAGTGAAGGCCTTGATATGTACACACACACTGTATACATTTTTTTTGGAACATTTCAAGTTGATGAAGTTGACGAAGCAGATGTGTTCTTGAAGATTGCAGCAGTTTTAAAAAGAAGCTTATAACCACCACCACCCCCCCCCACTGGGTTATCTGGGTTCATTTTATATAAAGTGTTTCACTTCCATGTTTACGGCATCATCAAAAAAAAAAAAGCTGGTGGAAGTCTTTTAATAACAAGCCTGCTGTTTTTTTCTCTCCCCTTCCAGCAAAGAAAAGCTAACTGGAAACTTCATTGGAAACCTAAAAAAAAGGTTCTTTGGTCCATCTAAAATGGGGTCATACAGTGATAGCTCAGCTTACGAACGCTTTAGCTCATGAACTTTTTGCCTTACGAACATTAAATTCACGAGCATATAGTCTTGGCTGACGAACTAGTTTTTGGCAGACGCACCAAAGTACACGGTGTCTGGCGGTCTAGTTTTCGTCACCCCCTTTCTTCGAGTGCAGACGTGTTTTGTTATCGAGTGGAGTACTTTTGCTGTTATGGGACCGAAAAAGACCCCATCACAGGCTACTTGTTAAGCCGAAGAGGACACAAAAGAAAATGATGGTCGAGGAGAAGTTTATAATAGATAGCAAGAAGTATTATTGAAAAACACCAACGAGATGTGTAGCCAGACGCACCAGCGTTCACTCAACCCGGAAGTAATGCTCACACATTGAACTCAGAATTCCGACTTTTAACGCAGAATTCTGATTTTTAACTCAGAATTCCGACTTTTAACTCAGAATTCCGACTTTTAACGCAGAATTACGACTTTTAACTCAGAATTCCGGCTTTTAACTCAGAATTCCGACTTAACTCAGAATTCCGACCTTTAACTCAGAATTCCGACTTTTAACTCAGAATTCGGACGTTTAACTCTGAATTCCGACTTTTAACGCATAATTGCGGCTTTTAACTCCAAATTCTGACTTAGAACTCAGGATTCCAACTTTTAACTCAGAATTCTGACTTTTAACTCAGAATTCCGACTCTTAACTCAGAATTCCGACTTAACTCAAAATTACGACTTTTAACTCAAAATCCTGACTTTTAACTCTGAATTCCGACTTTTAACTCTGAATTCCGATCTTTAACTCAGAATTCCAATTTTTAACTCAGAATTCCGATCTTTAACTCAGAATTCCAATTTTTAACTCTGAATTCCGACTTTTAACTCAGAATTCCGATCTTTAACTCAGAATTCCGACCTTTAACTCAGAATTCTGACTTCTGAATCAGAGTTCCGACTTTTAACCCAGAACTCTTATTTTTAACTCAGAATTCCGACTTAACTCAGAATTCCGACTTTTAAGGTGCATGTGTGGCTAAGGGTGTTTCTGCCTTGTCTAAACAACGGTCTCAGGCATTAGAAGAGGTTGAACAACTTCTGTTTATTTGGATACCGTCACAAAGGTAAATAAAACTACTTTATTATATAGTACAGTTTATTTCTTTAATTACAATACAGCATATTTATTATACATAAAATAAGGTATATTTTGTGTAAGTTTAGGCTTATTTAGGAGAAAATTATGTTTTATGGGAGCCTGGGAACGGATTATTCTCATTTTAATTGTTTCTTATGGGAAATAAATGTTCGGAGGATGAACTTTTTGCCTTACACACACACTTTCTGGGAACCAATTACGTTCATAAGCTGAGGTATCACTGTATTTTGTTTGTGGGTTTAAATGGAATTGAGTATAAAATATTTATGAGTTCCAATATTTTCACTCAAGTGGTTTCACTCTCGTTTCCGACCTTCCTGTGTGGAGTTTGGATGTTCTCTCCATGCCTGTGTGGGTTTTCTATGGGTAGGCCAGTTTCCTCCCACATTCCAAAAACATGCATGGCAGGCTGATAGAACACGCTAAATTGTCAAAATTATGAGTGTGAGCGGAAGGGTTAAAAGTTAATGTGCACGCTGCAATTGGGCGGTCGCCTGCCTACTGCCCTAATACAGCTGCAGTGGCAGGCCGTGCATGACGATCCTAGGCCTTCAGTAGGGCTACTCCTAGGCTACTCCTAGACCTTCAGTGGGCCTACTCCGAGGCCTTCAGTGCTGCTACTCCTAGACCTTCAGTAGTGCTACGTCTGAATCAATTAGCTGCGGAGGTTGTGGGATATTACTACACGTCCACTAGAGGGTGTCGTTAGCCAGGAAATAACTTGAAAAAATTTAAAGGACAACCGACACCAATTTTTTGTTTGCTAACCGACATCAGAAAAACGTTTTATAGCATCTAAAATACCCAAAAGACGCAGGCTGATATTTTTAGTCAAATGCAAAACACCAATAAGAAATGACTTAAAATGTCTTAAAACTGCCATAAAATGAGCTCGGAACTGGGCAAATTCAGAAAGTCCCGCCCCCTTATTCGTGACGTCACTCTTGGTCACACACTGCCTTGCTCCAGAATCAAAACAATGGCTTCAGAGAGTTCAGATTCGGACAATATGCTTTCTTGTTACTCATTCAGTTATGAATAAGATTCAAATAGTTCTGAAGAGGAAAGCATACATGTTGTCAATCGGTGAAAGAAGTCCTTCCGGATCAATTCGAGCTGTCTGGACTCCAATGTAGCGCCCAGAAAATGCACTAGATGGCGCACAAGCGCAGTTGGAAATAGGCTGATTTGTCCGCTGGGAATTTGCATCAACTTACACCTTCTTTATGCGTGTTACCACAATTGGCTACCACACACAACGATTGACCATCTCGTTATTTATGTGGTTTTTCCTTCTAATTTCGCCATCAACCCGGTGTTTTCAAACGGAAAAAAAGTACCCAAAATGCATCGTGTGTCGCTTTCTCGGTCAGGGGCGTTCCCTCCGTGACGTCACGTCAGGCATCGTCATCAACTCGAATTATTATCAACATTATGAACGCAAGTTGTCCGGCCGATGGTGTCGGTTGTCCTTTAACTCTGATAAATGATTCAACATGGCCGCCCGTCAGATTAAAAAGCTGCTTTTATCAGTGAGATTCAAAGACGCCTACAACGAGGCCTTTCCAAGAACTCTTTCATCCCGTTACAAGTTTTCTCGGCGTTCACGCTGGCGAGCAGCAGGTGAAGGTACAAACATTCTTTTACTCGCAACATGAGGATGCGTTTAGTGTCCGCTACATCTGGGGGAAACAAAATGTCCGCCCCTCTTGTTCTTGTTGACATGTTGTTAACATTTGGCAGCACTTTAAAGTCAAGTGAAGGGGATGCACCTGTTTGTTTCATTAAATGGCCGACTTTTTAATAGGCTTTGGTGCTTTGTTTTTTGCCTGTTTACTCGCTGACTGCCTGCCGTGTAAGAATCTTACAAGTGTGCTTACAAAACACGTCATGGGTTACACCTGCACCATCTAATGACATCCATTTTGAGACATCTGCTTAAACATTGCTTAGTAAAAAACATTTTTAGAATGATCTTTGTCACAGCCAGAAAGAAATTTGGGTTAAAATAGATTTTTGTTATGGTTCACAATTGTATAATTAGATTTTGAAAAGGTGCAGTAGGCTTCGTTTTATTGCTGTTTTACTTAGCTAGCTAGATAGCTATTAGATAGCCATCTAGTTAGCTTGCTAGATAGCCAATTAGCCAGCTCGATAGCTAGATAGCGAATAGATAGCTATCTAGCCAGATAGCTAATATATAGCTAGCTGGATAGCTAGTCAGCTAGCTAGGTAGCTAATAGATAGGTAATAGCTAGAAATGACAAATGAAATACTACTACTACTACTACTACTACTACTACTACTACTACTACTACGACTAATAATAATAATAATACATTTAATTTATAAATATATATTTTTTTTTTTCAAATGTACAATTTTTTTTACATTTACATTACATCATTACAATACATTTTGGCAGATCATTTTTCTGGCATTATTGTAATTTTCAACATTTTGGTAAATACATTTTCAGGGATTTTTCTAATTTTCAAAATTTTGGCAAATATTTTTGCAGGTATTTTTCTAATTTTTGAAATTTTGGCAAATAATTTTTCAGGGATATTTCTAATTTTCAAATTTTTGGCAAATAAATGTTCAGGTATTTTTCAAATTTAAAAAAAAATATTTGTTTTTACATTTACATTACATCATTACAATACATTTTGGCACATAATTTTTCTGGGATTTTTCTAATTTTCCACATTTTGGTAAATAATTTTTCTGGGATTTTCCTAATTTAAAAAAATGGCAAATATTGTTCTAGGCATTTTTCTAATTTTCAAAATTGTGGCAAATAATTTTTCAGGGATTTTTGTAATTTTCAAATTTTTGGCAAATAATTTTTCAGGTATTTTTCAAATTTTATATTTACATTACATTACAATACATTTTGGCACATAATTTTTCTGGGATTTTTCTAATTTTCAACATTTTGGTAAATAAATTTTCAGGGATTTTGCTAATTTTCAAAATTTTGGCAAATATTTTTCCATGCACTTTTCTAATTTTAAACATTTTGGTAAAAAAAAATTCCGGATTTTCCTAATTTAAGAAAAAATGGCAAATATTGTTCTAGGCATTTTTCTAATTTTCAAAATTTTGGCAAATAATTTTTCAGGGATTTTTCTAATTTTCAAAAATTTGTCAAATATTTTTGCAGGCATTTTTCTAATTTTTAAAATTTTGGCATATACTTTTCAGGGATTTCTCTAATTATCAAATTTTTGGTAAATCATTTTTCAGGGATTTTTCAAATGTTAAAAATTGTACATTTTTTAACATTTACATTACATCATTACAATATCACCTTTACTATACATAAAATAAAGTATATTTTGTGTAGTTTTAGTCTTATTTGGGAGAAGATTATGTTTTATAGGGACTGGAAACGGATTATTCTCATTTTTAATGGTTTCCTATGGGAAATGAATGTTTGGCAGACGAACCTTTCACTTTACACACACTTTCTGGGAACCAATTAAATTCGTAAGGCGAGGTATCACTGTACTTGAAACATATTTACTGCGCTTTCATAGCCATGCTTGAGAGTGATTAATAGATAATAAAGTAGGCTTGACTCATCCTGTGATCATTGAGCACACTGCCGAGGTATGTGCATGCGATACGGGTCAGGCACTTAAAATTTAATGTGTGTCTTCTATGAGGCAACCGACGGAGTCAGTAAATGTCTGCGCAAATGAACTGTTGTATCCATCTTTTTTTTTTTTTTTTGTCTCCCAGTGATGACTCATGGTAGCACGCCCCAAAAGCGAAAGCGAGCTAATGGCAAATAGGACTGATGGGAACCATGTGGAATTTTATGGCCGAAAATCACTCACTGTCACATTTGTCACACACGTTATTGCCTTCTGGTGAGCATGAAAGTGAAAAGTGAAAAGTGAAAAGGTACAGTCCGAATTTTAAGTCTTCAAAAGCAGTCTGGGGTGAAATATGCTATCCCGGTGTCAGAAAGATTGCGGGTCATATTCTGGAGTCGTTTGGCTATTTGGATTGGATTGGATTAGCCTTTATTAGTCTCACAGAGGAGAACATTTACATTTGACAAAGTCATGAAAGGAAAGGAAGAAGTAGAAAAAAATACAGGAGCTGCTGTGAAGGCAGCCACTCTCGCGGCGCCATCTTGAAGCAAAAAAGGTAAAAAAAAAAAAAAAAAAAAAAAAAAACGCCTGCAATGTGACATTGTTAGCCCCCCAAAATAAATACATTAATAAAAATACATTTTGACGTCAACAAAGTGATGAAAGTCAGGGGAAAGGAAAGGAAGAAGTAGAAAAACAAAACACAGGAGCTGCTGTAGTCAAAACAACAACAACAAAAAACCAATAGCTGTTGTTAAAGCGCTATATAAACCAATATGTATGTCGATGGAGAAATTGACATTTCATAGCAGAGAAGTTAGGATAGTAAGAGGAAAGGAAAAGAAGAAGTAGAAAAACAAAATCTAGGTATCTTTTATCTTGTGCATTCTCTGGGCGCTACATTTGAGTCCAGACGGCTCCAATTGATACGGAAGGACTTCTTTAATCGATGCCAAACATTTATGCTTTCCTCTTCGGAACTATTTGAATCATATTCATAACTGGATGAGTAACAAGAAAGCATATTCTCCCAATCTGAAGCCATTGTTTTGATTCTGGAGCAAGGCAGTTTGTGAAGGAGTATCTTGGCGTGACGTCACGAACAAGGGGGCGGGACCTTCTGAAACTCGCTATTTCCGGGGTCATTTTGAAGTAGTTTTGGGACACTTTAAGTCATTTTTATTGGTGTTTTGCATTTGACTAAAAATACCAGCCTGCGCGTTTTGGCTATTTTAGATGCTATAAAACGTTTTTCGGATGTCAGTTAGGAAACCAAAAAAATGGTGTCGGTTGTCCTTTAAATTGCAATGAATTGTAAATCTTGTCATTGAGGTTTGGCGTCTGAAGTCGGCAGCGTCATCAGGCAAAGTTCCTACAGAAAAGTAACTTTTACTAAGGTTTTGTTAGCATTCCGTCTGTGTAAGCTCTCAGTCGTACAGGAGTGATCCATCGATGAAAAGGTTTCTTCAGCCGTCATCTGTACTTCTTTACAGATGACGGCTGAAGAAACCTTTTCTCATCGATGGTTTTGTTAGCATTAAGCATTAGCATTAGCAACTATACAACGGTCGTTATTTAACATTAGCAAAACGCGATGCGTTCAAGGTCTGGAATCAGCGTCGGTTGTCCGGCGCTTGTTCACCTTCAGACCACGATTAGCGACTTTCAACCTGAGAAGGAGTGGTCACCTCTGTCAAAGGGGAGGAGCTTGTTGATTCGTGGACGAGGCCTTTGACGGTTCTTTCTGCGCTCGCCGCAAATACTCGGCTTGATCTGACCTGCCTTGGGGGTTCAAAGGTCAATGGCGGATGTAAAATATAGGCATAGCTGCGGCGAGTTGCTACTTAGGCGCCACGAATGAGCAACGTTAATTTTTGTTTAGTTGACAATGCAATTTATTTGAAATTCATTGACTGGCAGATGATGTGCAAAAATGTGTCCACTCCAGTGCCAGGGTTTTTGTCATTGTCACTCAAATTCCAGGACCCACAGAGTATTGAGTTTAAGAATTACATAAGCAGTCAATGCAGTGTAAGAAACCTTAGACACTCTTTTTTTTCACCTGAAAAAAAGAGTTAATTCCTAATTCCATACTGGTACTTGGATCCCTATATGGCCCTGGAGTTATATGAGTTTGAAATGAGGGCGGTTGTCCAAAATACAATGCAATACATACGTATTGCTTGATATAGCGCTTTAACAACAGCTGAAGCTGGAACAAAGGGCTAAGGTGGGAAAAAGGGAAAATGCAGCCCTCTCGTGGAAGGGAAAAAAATATGTCCAGAGGTCTGACCAGCGTTTTATCGGCACCCCCGCGAAAAAAAAAATCCCGGAATGGCACTCTATGTCAGTCAGAAATATCGAAAATGGTGGAAAATTGCTTGTCTTTTCTCACATGAAATAACAATTTCGGTGTGTCTTTTATTAAAGGACAACCGAGTCTCCGGACAAGTTGTGTCCATCATTTGTAAAATGGCTTCAAATGACTTCTACTGGGCGTATTTTAATAAGATTCCACCGCATATAGCTATATTTAACGTTTTAAGACTCGCGCTGAATATTCAGGAAGTCTTGTTTTTGAGTTGGTGACGAGTCCGTACGTGACGTCATGAAAGGACCGCCCCCTGACCGAAAAAAAAAGACACATTGTAGCAGTCCTTCCAACACGGCAATGCATTTTGCTGTATTGTTTGGTCTGAAAACCTTGTGTTGCACCTAAAAGCCGCCAGAAGAGGGCATCCAAGCTCCATATAAGGAATTTATCAGCCTGTGGAAACGGAGGTGGACACTGGAGGTCGCCATTTTGTGCCTCTTTTTTTGGGGGGTGAGAGACTTTCCCCCAATCTTGTGTCAAAATGGCACATATAATTCTTGAATCCATTGAAAACATGTATGCTTTCCTCTTCAGAACTATTTGAATCATATTCATAACTGGATGAGTAACAAGAAAGCATATTCTCCGAATCTGAAGCCATTGTTTTGATTCTCAAGCAATGCAAGACGTCTTGGCGTGACGTCACGAACTGGGGGCGGGACCTTCTGAAACAGGCCACTTCCTGTTTCAAATTAAAGTAGTTTTTAGACACTTGAAGTCATTTTTAATGGCGTTTTGCATTTGAGTAAAAATATCATACTGCGTGTTTTGGGTATTTTAGATGTTCTGGTGTCAGTTAAAAACAACGAAAAAGTGACGTCGGTTGCCCTTTAAGTTCGTAAGCCAAGTTATCGCTGTACTTTGACGAGGTCTCAGAATTTATGAGGACTTTCAAGTACGCAACTCATCCTCCTTTCCCGCCTTGTGTTCAAATCCACTCATCCTCCAATGAGACGACGCTCCCTCTCCAACTGCGTTTCGGTGATGAAAGCCAGACACAAGTGGACGTATCTTTCTTGTTTTGTTTCCACTCCAAACAAGTCAAAAGAGCGACACGAACCATCTCCCTTTACCGTCTCTTTCCTCAGGATGTTGAGTCACGTCACAAAAAAGTTGCCGTTGCAGGTAAGAAATATTTTTGTTTTTTTTTCTCACACGGCCCCAGCCAAGAAACTTTTAATTGCTTTACCTTCCTTCTCTCTTCTCTCTTTATTGGTTTTTCGAGCTCATTTTTTTTTTCATGCAGTTGAACTCGCGGTGGTTTTGATTGTTGCGTGTTGAGCGCTACTGCCACCTGCTGGTCATCTGCCAAAGACAACTTATAGCGTGAAAAGAACAAAATAAAAATAATTAGCGTCGTTTCTTGAGATAGATTTTTGTTATTGTTCGCTATTCTATACCATCAGGCTAAAAAGAAATTGAAATACATTAATCAATGATCAATAAAATCATTTAGAAATGACAATTTGTTTTTTTTTAAAAGTGCTGACAATGTATGTATGTATGTTGAGATGATTTTCAAATTAAAAGAACATCCGGTCAACTACATATAAATAGCAATGGCATTTTTGATACATGGATAAAATAAGCACGCTAAATAAAATCAGTTTATTTTTTTTTCTCCAAAAGTACAGTGATACCTTGGCTTACGAACTTAATTGGTTCCCAGAGAGAGTGTGTAAGGCGAAAAGTGTGTATCCCAAAAATTAATTTCCCATAGGAAACCATTAAAATGAGAATAATCCGTTCCCAGGTCCCCATAAAACATAAATTTCTACTTTCTAATTTTCTAAGCCTTAAAACTACACCAAATATACATTTTTAATGTATAATAAATGTGCTATGGTATAATAATTTATGATTATTATTATAATAATAATAATTTTATTTTTTTTTTTATTTTATTGACCTTTGTGATGGTCGTTGATGGCTTGATGGAATGGAGTGACCGGTTTCATCAGCATTAAACACTTGATGAGGACCGTAGCCTTCTTCTTTCACCATCTTGAGGAATGATCCCTTGTAGGTGCTTTCTCTGCCATAATTTTACCTAGTTCCTCATCAATTGCGTTCTGTTTAGCTGGGTTGATAGCTTTTTGCATCAAGTGTACAGATGGCTTGTGCGGGTTATTTGTGGAGCCTGATTGATGGGATATTTTAACCTTGCAGTCTACACTCTTGCTTTGAACTATCAATAAAGTTGAAACAAGTCCAAATTTCACTGTTTTCTATCCATTTTCTCACTCTCATTGTGGCGCTCTGTGTGTATCCCGAAAAATAGTTTGTATCCCAAGGTAAAATTTTCATAAATTTAACGTTCGTAAGGCGAAAAGTTTGTTAGCTAAAGCGTTCGTAAACTGAGGTATCACTGTATATATAAAAAAAACAACGTAACATTTTCGTTATATCCCCGTAAGGTTTTATTATCATACTGATTCTCACTTTACCGCCACCATTCGTTCTGAATTACACCGCCACCTAACTCTGCACGCAGAATATTGCCAGTGTTATTTGAATTGGATATACTTCATCTTCTCGCAGTTTTTTTTTTTTTTGACACCTTTTTGACTGATGGCAAAGACTTTTCGAGACTTTTCGAGAACGCGGTCAAATTTGCGGCCTAAACTGCAACCACTTGAAAATAATCAGTATTGATTTTGGTTTGTCTACTGTCAGGATACAGGAGCAATTAAAAAAAAGTGTCAGAGTGAGACTTCCCATTAGAAACAGATGAGTAAAATGGGAACCTTGATGTCAAATACAATCGGTGTAAAGGAAAATTTGATCCGAATTTGGAAACACTTTGGCCCTCATAGGAAATCAGACATCATAATCAAGCATGAAATCCAATTTATCGAGCGAAGAGGTCCTGGAATGCGGCTCAACGTAGCTTTTCATATGTTGTTACATACACAGAAGGATTGACTGCCAATGAAAACGAACTGGACTTATTTCTGCCAGTTCGTTTTTTTGCAGCAAAAGTACACCCTGGAAAATGTGTGTTGTTTCCATGGTAACCTGCAAATGACAACAGAAAAAAAAAAAGTCACGGAGGAGCGACATGAAATCCTGTCATCTGTCCATCGACACTGTGAGACTCAAAGCAGGGGCAGGGAAAATCCGACCGGACCTTCCGCACCCTGCTCACCACCTTCTCCAGCGACTCCTCTCAGGCTGATCCATGCGCACCAAATCCAGCAGACATTTAACCCAACCGCCATTAACTCTCTAAACAGTAACTCAAATACAACCGTCTTGTCACTAGTGCCTCTTTGCAATTTTTTTATGATGATACTAGTGCAGCATGTATCGGAGACAAATTCCTTGTGTGTTCTACATACTTGGCCAATAAAGAGGATTCTGATTCTGATCTAAGGTTTCTACTCAAATAGAACAAGTTAGCTAGCTAGCTAATAGATAACTAATAGATATCAAGCTACCTCGTTAGACAGCTAATAGATAGTAAATAGCTAGCTAGCTAGGTAGCCAGCACCTGTGACCCCGTTCAACCGGGAATAGCTCAAATAGATCAGGTTCGCTAGCTAGGGTGGTTGTTGTGTTTTATTTGTTTTTGTTAGGGTGATACTGTTTGCAATCGTTTTGAAATATTCGGCATGATTTTAACTCCTTCACTGCCAGATGATGGTCACATTTTCTGGCTACCTAGCTAGCTATCTATTAGCTGTCTAACTAGCTAGCTTGCTATCTATTATCTGTCTAACTAGCTAGCTAATAGCTGTCTACCTAGCTAGCTAATAGCGAACTTGCTATCTATTAGCTGTCTAGCTAACTTGCTATCAATTAGTTATCCATTAGCTAGCTAGCTAACTTGATCTATTTGAGTTATTCCCGGTTGAACAGGGTCACGGTTGCTGGCTACCTAGCTATCTATCTATTTGCTATCTAACTAGCTAGCTTGCTATCTATTAGCTAGCTAACTAACTTGATCTGTTTGAGTTATTCCCGCTTGAACAGGGTCACAGTTGCTGGCTACCTAGCTATCTATCTTCAGTATTTGCTATCTATTAGCTGTCTAACTAGATAGCTTGCTATCTATTAGTTCGCTATTAGTGAGCTAGTTAGACAGCTAATATATATCTAGCTAGGCAGCCAGCAAATGTACCCATCATCTGGCAGTGAAGGAGTTAAAATCATGCTGAATATTTCAAAGCGATTGCAAAAATTTTCACCTTCCTTCACTGCCAGATAACGGTCACATTTGCTAGCTACCTAGCTAGCTATCTATCTATTTGCTATCTAACTAGCTAGCTTGCTATCTATTAGCTAGCTAACTAACTTGATCTATTTGAGTTATTCCCGCTTGAACAGGGTCACAGTTGCTGGCTACCTAGCTATCTATCTTCAGTATTTGCTATCTATTAGCTGTCTAACTAGATAGCTTGCTATCTATTAGTTCGCTATTAGTGAGCTAGTTAGACAGCTAATAGATAGATAGCTAGGTAGCCAGCAAATGTACCCATCATCTGGCAGTGAAGGAGTTAAAATCATGCTGAATATTTCAAAGCGATTGCAAAAATTTTCACCTTCCTTCACTGCCAGATAACGGTCACATTTGCTAGCTACCTAGCTAGCTAGCTATATTAGCTGTCTAACTAGCTAGCTTGCTATCTACTAGTTCACTATTAGCTAGCTAGTTAGACTGGCTACCTAGCTAGTTATCTATTTGCTATCTATTAGCTGTCTAAATAGCTAGCTTGCTATTTATTATTTCGCTATTAGCTAGCAACTGGAGAAGGGGAAGTAAGCCCGCATTTGGATGGCAGTCCACTTTCCTTTCCACATTGACGCCCAAATAAGGAATGTCGATTTCGTGGGGATTTTGCTTGTCTTCACTGTACTTTTTTTTTTTTTTTTTTTGGAAGGAAAAGTAGCAAGACCCCAAAGAAAAATAAAGACTCCATCTTTCAGCTCAACCTAAACTCGCCCGAGCACAAAAAATAATTTCAAGTCAGAGCAACGGAGCGCGTTTAAACGTGTATCCACAAGTGGACAACTACTATTACAGTGATATCTTGGCTTAAAAACTTCATTGGCTCCCAGACGGAGTGTGTCAGGCGAAAAGTGTGTATCCCAAAAATTAATCTCCCATAGGAAACCATTAAAATGAGAATAATCCGTTCCCAGGTCCCCATAAAACATATTTTTTTAACTTTCTAAGCCTTAAAACTACACAAAATACACCTTATTTTATGTCTAATAAATGTGCTATGGTATTATATATTTTTTTCTTTTTCTCATTTTTCTTTTTCTTCTTTTTTCTTCTTTTTTTTCTTCTTTTTTTCTTCTTTTTCTTCTTATTTTTCTCCTTATTTTTCTTTTTCTTCTTCTTTTTCTACCTTTTCTTTTTTTTCTTCTACTTTTCCTTCTTCTTTTTCTTCTCATTTTTCTTTTTCTTCTTTTTTCTTCTTAGTTTTCTATTTCTTTTTCTTCTTTTTCTTCTTTTTCTTTTTCTTATTTTTCTTTTTCTTCTTAGTTTTCTTCTTCTTCTTTTTCTTCCTCTTCTTCCTCTTCTTCTTCTTTTTCTTTTTCATCTTCTACCTTTTGTTCTTTTTCTTCTTTCTTTTTCTTCTTTTTCTTTTTCTCATTTTTCTTTTTCTTCTTTGTTTTCTTCTTAGTTTTCTACTTATTTTTCTTCTTCTTTTTCTACTTTGTCTTCTTCTTTTTCTTCTTCTTCTTCTTTTTCTTGTTCTTATTTTTCTTTTTCTTCTTTGTTTTCTTCTTTTTCTTCTCATTTTTCTTTTTCTTCTTTTTCTTCTTTTTGTTCTTTTTCTTCCTCTTCTTTTTCTTTTTCGTCTTCTACCTTTTGTTCTTTTTCTTCTTTCTTTTTCCTCTTTTTCTTTTTCTCATTTTTCTTCTTTTTTTCTTGCTTTTCTTCTTTTTCTTCTTCTCATTTCTCTTTTTGTTCTTTTTTCTTCTTTTTCTCCTTATTTTTCTTTTTCGTCTTCTACCTTATCTTCTTTTTCTTCTTTTTTTCTCCTTATTTTTCTTTTTCTTCTTCTACTTTTTCTTCTTTTTCTTTTTCTCATTTTTCTTTTTCTTCTTAGTTTTCGACTTTTTCTTCTTCTTAGTTTTCGACTTCTTTTTCTTCTTCTTCTTCTTTTATTTTTCTTCTTCTTTTTCTTAGTTTTCTACTTCTTTTTCTTCTTCTTCTTCTTCTTCTTCTTCTTCTTCTTCTTACTGTGTATAATACTTGGAGGTGATGTTTGAAATAGTGCTGATTGCGTGTCGGTGTTGCATTCTAAGTTAGGACACAATGAATGACTTCACTTTTTGTGAGCGATGTTGAGAATTAGCGAGCGAGATTGATAATTGGATTGGATTGGATTGGATATGCCTTTACTCGTCTTACAGTGGAGAAATTTACATTTCACAGCAGCAAAGTGATGAAAGGAATGAATAATGATCCGCGACCAACGAGTTTTCCATTTTTCAAGTCACCGAGACTCATAAAAGGCTTCTTCTTTTCCAATTAGGCGCACAAAAGGCTTATTAAAAAACACACGTGGTTGCCAGTGTATTGAAACGTCTGGGCTATTATTTTAAAGATATTTTTCAACAAATAAATACGTAAAGGCTCCAAATGTGTTTCTTGCTAATCACTGAGGTCGTTTTTGGTGGTTTTGTTTTGTGCATAAATAAAACCAAAGTGCCTCGTGAAATTGCCAGCACTTCATAATGACTCGCCTATTGCACCTTTTGCAAAGTCCATTCAAACTAAAATGCTGATGTATTATATAAGTCAGAAATCTCCATCAAGAAATAGAACAGAGTTGGGGTTCAAATTTAATTCATTAACTCATTCACTGCCATTCCTGAATTTATTCAGGAATTTATAATAATAAATAATAATAATAATAATAAGCGTTCACTCAACCCGGAAGTAACTCAAATAGATAGAAATCTAGCTAGCTAGCTAATAGATAGCTAATAGATACTGGACGACCTGATCTATCGGTAGGTAGATAGATAGATAGATAGATAGATAGATAGATAGATAGATAGATAGATAGATAGATAGATAGATAGATAGATAGATAGATAGATAGATAGATAGATAGATAGATAGATAGATAGATAAATAGAGAGCTAGCTAGCTAGATAGATAGATAGATAGAGATCTAGCTAGCTAGCTAGATAGAGATCTAGCTAGCTAGATAGATAGATAGATAGATAGATAGATAGATAGATAGATAGATAGATAGATAGATAGATAGATAGATAGATAGATAGATAGATAGATAGATAGATAGATAGAGAGCTAGCTAGCTAGATAGATAGATAGAGATCTAGCTAGATAGATAGATAGATAGATAGATAGATAGATAGATAGATAGATAGATAGATAGATAGATAGATAGATAGATAGATACTGTAGCTAGCTAGCTAGCTACAGTAGCTAGCTAGATAGATAGATAGATAGATAGATAGATAGATAGATAGATAGATAGATAGATAGATAGATAGATAGATAGATAGATAGATAGATAGATAGATAGATAGATAGATAGATAGATAGATAGATAGATACTGTAGCTAGCTAGATAGATAGATAGATAGGTAGATACGGTAGCTAGATAGATAGATAGATAAATATGGTACCTAGCTGAATAGATAGATAGATAGATAGATAGATAGATAGATAGATAGATAGATAGATAGATAGATAGATAGATAGATAGATAGATAGATAGATAGATAGATAGATAGATAGATAGATAGATGTAAATGTATATGTATACGTATGTGACTTCAAGATGGCACTGCGAAAGTGGCTGCCTTTACAGCAGCTCCTGTATTTTGTTTTTCAACTTCTTCCTTTCCTTTCCTCTTACTTTCATAAATTTGCTGCTGTGAGATGTATTTTTTTTTGTGAGATGTAATTTCGCCATTGCGAGACTAATAAATTCTATTATAATCCAATCCAATGCAACATTAAAAAAAAATATTGACAGATGAATTATTTTGGGGCTCCAGTAAACCCGTTATATCACTTAAATATTTTTTTGGGGCATTTTATCCAAAATAAAAACACTTTCGATCATTTCTGACACCATTCTGAAGCCAGGAAAGGACACCATTTGTCATGTTTTCTTTCTCACCGATATAGACATGTAATTTTCCTGAGCAATTTTCCTGCGCTACAGTACCAAGACGTTTCATTCACGATGAGGCTCATAAAATTCACGGCTGTGCAAAATACTAAATAACACTGAGCTGTTAGAGGCACACAGGTGTGGTGGACGTCTGTCGGGAGTTCGCCGGCAGTAGTAAGACTTGGACGTTTGCCAAAGTATGTTAAAGCGTACGTAGGCCTAAATTATATGACCGGCGTGGAAAAATATGACCGAGACATGTCATAAAAATGGAGTGCAATCAAAGATTGTCTTGAGATACGAAAAATGCGATTTCTGGGGGGCAGGGACTGTGAAACAAATACAGTGAGACCTCAACTTACAAACTTTTTATCTTACAAACGTCAAATTTATGAAAATGAAACCTTATAATAAGCACTATTTTCATAATACACACCCACCACGGCTAGCGGAGTGATCTTCGGCGGAAGCACACGACCGAACAGCACCAGAGGTTAAGTTACCAACAGTCCTTATGGAAGGTGACTCTCCTTCCATAAGCCATCAACGACCATCAAAAAGGTCAATAAAACTTTATTCTACAGCACAGTTTATTTCTTTAATTACAGTCCTCATGTAATGCGCCTCTCTTTCCAAACAGCAATTCCCTTTGACCTCCAACGCCATTCCATCAAGCCATCAATGACCATCACAAATGTAAATAAAGTGACTTTATGATACAATGCATTGTATTTCTTTTATTACAATACAATAGCACATTTATTATACATAGAATAAGGTATGCTGTGTGTAGTTCTAAGGCTTGTTTAGTTGAAAAGTATATTATAATATATATATAATGGCGAAATTTGTTTAAATCTAACAGACATCAATCGGAATATAAGACGTCACAATAGCAAATGTCAACTGTGACCACAAGTGACCCGACAAACGGGTGGAGAATTTCCAATGGCCTATTTTGTGGGTGGAAAAAACAACACCCGCATATTGTCACCCTCACATCTGAGACAAACGCCAAGGTTATTTTGATAGTCTTGCAGCAGATTCCTTCAACTCCCGTGACACTTTTCACATCCACTTTGATTAAAGATTATTTCCCGTGGAAAAAAAAAGAGGAAAACTGCGGATCTGTCTTCCAAGTATTTGTTATAAGCGACGTAAAGCAGACATTATCGCGCATAGATCATGTTTAATGTCTAAAAACAGCATCGACGTATCAGTCAAGTCTAGCCACTCGCAGATAAGGGCTCATTAAAAACATACTTGTGCGTAGATCATGTTTTCAGCCTTGTTATGTCTGCAGCGTAAGTTGTCAACATTAAAGGACAACCGACATCACTTTTTTTGTTTCCTAACTGACATCAGAAAAACGTTTGATAGCATTTAAAATAGCCAAAACACGCAGGCTGATATTTTAGTCAAATGAAAAAAAAAAAACACCAATAAAAATGACTTAAAATGTCCAAAAACGACTTCAAATTGAACCCGGAAGTGGCCAGTTTCAGAAGGTCCCGCCCCCTTTGTTCGTGGCGTCACCCCAAGACATCTTACCTTGCTGAAGAATCAAAACAATGGCTTCAGATTCGGAAAAAGATGCTTTCTTGTATAAGAGGCAGAAAATGGCGACAAAGCTCCGTGTAAGGAATGAATCAGCCCGTTTCCACAGGCTGATTAATTCCTTACACGGAGCTTTGTCGCCCTCTTCTGCCTCTTTTTGGTGCTACACAAAGTTTTCAGACCAAACAAAGTACAGCAAAATGCATTGACGTGATGGAAGGAATGCTACAATGTGTCTTTTTTTTTCGGTCAGGGGCGTTCCTTCAGTGACGTCACGTACGGACTCGACACCAACTCAAAAACAAGACTTCCGGAATATTCAGCGCGAGTCTTAAAAGGTAAAATACAGTGAGACCTCAACTTACGAACTTAATTGGTTCCCAGACAGAGTGTGTAAGGCGAAAAGTGTGTATCTCAAAAAAAAATTCCCATAGGAAACCATTAAAATGGGAATAATCCGTTCCCGGGTTTCCATAAAATATACTTTTCAACTAAATAAGCTTTAAAACTACACACCACATACCTTATTCTATGTATAATAAATGTGCTATTGTATTGTAATGAAAGAAATACAATGCACGGTATAATAAAGTCACTTTATTTACATTTGTGATGGTCATTGATGGCTTGCTGGAATGGGGTTGGCGGTCGAAGGTCAAAGGGAATTGCTGTTTGGAAGGAGAGGCGCATTACATGACGACTGTAATTAAAGAAATAAACTGTGCTGTAAAATAAAGTTTTATTGACCTTTTTGATGGTCCTTGATGGCTTATGGAAGGAGAGTCACCTTCCATAAGGACTGTTGGTGCTGTTCGGTTGTGTGCTTCCGCCGAAGATCACTCCGCCAGCCGTGGTGGGTGTGTATTATGAAAATAATGCTTATTATAAGGTTTAATTTTCATAAATTTGACCTTTAAGACGAAAAGTTTGTAAGTTGAGGTGTTTGTAAGTTGAGGTCTCACTGTATAGCTATATGCGCTGGAATCTTTCATTTGACGGCCACGTTTAATTTGGACGTTCAGTAGGAGGACAGAGTCCAAAAAGCTCCGGGATTTTTTTTGGGAGACAGATCAGAAATCACCCGCAGTCTTTACGTCCGTATCGTTAGCTCCTTTTGAACTAAGTGAGCATATTTCTGATGACAGATGGGATGTGAAGCATGTGTTTAGACTGCAATAAAATGCTAATGTCCCTTGGATTTTCTTAAGTAATAAAAGCAGTTAGCCACTGTGGGCAAAGACTCCAACCCAGAAAGATTGTCTTTACTACCGGCAGGAGACGCAGCCATTCATGACAGACGCCTGAATTCTGCAGCCCTCTGACAAGCTATTTATTGAGAGTATATGCAAATTAAAGTGATACATTAGTAAAACATAGTTTTCTTGATTAGAATACAGCAATAAAACATTGTCTTTTCCATGAAATGATAAATTTGTAAGCTGGCTAATGAGCTCTTCCTGTGAATGAGTTTCAAGTCCTAAATTGCTTCGGTGATAAAAGAGTTTCCCAAGTCCTAAATTATGTCCATGGCCAGATCTCCTAGATGACAGTTTAAGAGGCTGTGTCTGTTGACCTCAGATTGACCTCAGGTTGTCTGTGCTTCAATTGTGTATTCGAGTCACACATGTTGACTAAGCATACAACAGCATGAAACGGTTAAATATGATAACTTCTTATTCTCCATCAACAGTACAGTTTATTTCTTTAATTACTATACAAAAACACTTTTATTATACGTAAAATAATGTATATTTTGTGTAGTTTTAAGGCTTATTTAGTAGAAAAGTATGTTTTATGGGGACGTGGGAACGGATTATTCTCATTTTTAATGGTTTCTTATGGGAAATAAATGTTCGTTCGCCATACACACGCTTTCTGGGAACCAATTAATTTCGTACGCTGAGGCATCACTGTACTTGGCCAATAAAGATGATTCAGAGTCTGAATCTGATTCTGATTCTGATCCCTCACTGTGTTCCAAAAATGACACTCCCGAGTGTCAATATGTGCATGTCTTAAACGGTACGATTGGTCAAGTTTATTCCGAGTGACTTCCTGGTTCGTGATTCTGCGTCCCATTGGACTGTTTACTCCATCTGTGGATGGATGGATGGATGGATGGATGGATGGATGGATGGATGGATGGATGGATGGATAGATGGATGGACTCCATTTGGTCTTGCGCCATTCTGTTCAAGATGCTGTCTCTGCGCTAGCCAAACTGCCAGCACGTAGCCATTTTTTTTTAAATTCGAACGCAGTACATGTGGTTGAAACCCGAGGCGGGCGGCAGCCCTGCCAAGCCGCAGGCCTCGTCATGGAGAACTGGCGTAGAAGAATAAGTCATTGTTCTCCATGCTAGTCGCTGGATTGGCGGAGTTGGCGAAGGATGGAGGGAGGGGTAAAAGGGGGTCCATTTGGAAGTTGACTCTTGCCTAACGCGGGTCAAAGGAGAGCCTCATAATCTTGTTGAAAATCCAGCAGTGGCGGGTGGTAGGTGGGCTGTCTGGAAATCATTTGTAGGCACAGGATGCAAAAAAAATTTTGCGAGGCAATTGCAAGGGGTTGAAATTTTGCTCTCAGTTTGACTTTGGGGTAAAATATCTGGAAGCTCAACCATTTTCTGTCAAGATGTAGTCGAACTCCCTTTTTTCGAGACAGACCCTAAGTAAGCTTAAGTCTGCTTTAGGGTATTTACATTTGAACAAACAAAATACAGTGATACCTCAGTTTACGAACCCCTTGGCTTACGAACTTTTCGGTTTATGAACGTTACATTTATGAAAATTTTACCTTGGCATACGAACTTTACCTTGGCATACGAACTTTATTCGTACACGGAGCTGAGATGTGTCGTTCTAACAACAAAATGGCGGCCGACTGTTTTTGTCCTTGATTCCCCACCCCCAGTCTTCAGTTAAAGCCACGTGATTGGTCAAGGACGCAGCAGTGAGGGGAGGTGGTTTAAACATTAAAGAGACTGGCAGACGACCGTGAGAGTTTCAACTTTGATAGTTCAAAGGTGTAGACTGCAACCCAGTTAAACAGAACACAATTGATGAAGAACTAGATAAAATGATCACAGAGAAAGCACCGACAAGGGATCATTCCTCAAGATGGTGAAAGAAGAAGGCTACGTTCATCAAGTGTTTAATGCTGATGAATCCGGCCACTCCATTCCATCAAGTCATCAACGACATCACAAAGGTAAATAAACCGACTTTATTATACAGTACAGTTTATTTCTTTAATTATAATACCTACCATAGCACATTTATTATACAAAACATTAGACAGAAAATAAGAAAGTAGAAAATTATGTTTTATGGGGACTTGGGAACGGATTATTCTCATATTAATGGTTTCCTGTGCGAAATTAATTTTTGGGATACACACTTTTTGCCTGACACACTCTGTCTGGGAACCAATTAAGTTCGTAAGCCAAGGTATCACTGTACATCTGTTTGTGACTCGAATGTTCGTCAGCAGGGGAGTATCTGTACTATATTCCGTACGATTCCACGAATGCATTAAAAAATACAATAAAAAGAAAAAAAAGCCAACCTCAAATGGCTTCATTTTCTGCAAAACACTCGTCATGCTGCGTTTCAGTGCTCGAATATTTCAGCGTTTGGATTCCTTCCATCGACTTTCATCAGAACTCTTGTCCTATGCACCGGACAGCTGTTTTCGCTTCTCCTAAAGACCAACTGCGAACGATCTACCAGTACCACACAATTGGCCACTTTGCGGGCGAAGACAGTGGAGATGCTTCTCGGAAGTCCGGGCGGACCGAAAAACGAAAAGAAATTAGCCAATGAACAGCTGGAACTCGTGGTCTGGATAAGCCAAAAAAAAAAAACGCTCGCTAATGGAATCCACATGACAAGCATGTTTACTTGTTGTCTGTCGAATGAACAGTGATGGTGAATTCTCCATCGTCATGATCTGTTGCGTGATTGTTTTATAGACTGTGTCATAAAAGTCCGGATGGGCTTCCATAACGAGTGATGATAAAGACATCTGCTTCGGATTGACCCCGGTTTTACTCTGTAAAAACCGCAATCTGTTTTGAAGTTAGCAACGGAGTCGCACGGGGTGCTAATTCCGTTTGCTAAGTCGCACCAGAAACGGGTAAACAGACTCCTCAATCGATTACCCCGAGGCCACACCTCACCAATTATTGGCTTTCAATTTGTCTTCAAATCACTTTGCGACAATGGCGGCGATACATTGAGGAGAAAACGACAATGGCGGCGATATATTGTCAAAATATCGATGAGGTTTCTTCAGCTCTACATTTCTTTAATTATAATACCATTGCACAGTTATTATACATAAAATAAGGTGAATTTTGTGTAGTTTTAAGGCTTATTTAGTAAAAACGTATGTTTTATGGGGACCTGGGAACGGATTATTCTGATTTTAATGGTTTCCTATGGGAAATTAATGTTTGGAATACACATTTTTCGCCATACGCACACTTTCTGGGAATCAATTAAGTTCGTAAGCGGCCATTTGTTTTGTGAATAGGAGTGTGTGTGTGTGTGCGTGTGTGTGTGTGTGTGTGTGTGTGTGTGTGTGTGTGTGTGTGTGTGTGTGTGTGTGTGTGTGTGTGCGCGTTCATCGCCCTACCCACTCTCAAGGACTTGCACACTGCAAGAATCGAAACAATCAGAGTGCAGAGGTAATTAGATTGGCTAATGAGGTGAAATCAGAGCCAGGGATAGGACAATAGAAGTCGTGAGATTGTTTTCAGGAAGTGGTCCACTGCTTCCCCAACCTTAGAGAAGGGACCTATCAGAGCAGAGGTCTGGAACCGCCACCTCTATCCATTAGGGTTTTAGGGCCAGGGTTACCAGCACAATTTAGTTCGCTGACGAAGCTCTTCAGATGAGGAGCCTTGAAAAAAAAGTACAGATGACAGCCGAAGAAACTTTTTCCTCGATTAGCTAGGCTAAAGTGGTAAACAAGAACCAGGAACAGAAGGTAATCAGATTGGCCAATGAGGCGAATCAAGAGCCAAGGATAGAACTATTAGGGTAATGAGAGTGAAGAGGTAATTAGATTGGCTAATGAGGTGAAATCAGAGCCAGGGATAGGACAATAGTCGTCAGATTGGTTTCAGGGAGTGGTCTACTGCTTCCCCAACCTTAGGGCAGGGACCTATCAGAACAGAGGTCTGGCACCGCGACCTCTCCATTGATAGAGCTACCAGCACAACTTTAGTTCGCTGACGAAGCTATTCGGATGAGAAGCCGAACACCTTCTAAAAAGTAGAGATGACAGCGGAAGAAACAAATGGTTTCTTGGAAAGTGAACAATTTAGCGCGGAAGCTAACTCAAACGAATGTTTGGCCTTGGAGGAGACGGTAGCTCTCGAATAGCTTTGAGAACGCTTCTTCCTCTGGTCATCCGGACTCAAGGTCAGAGTAAGACCCGTCGCGGGAGAGGAAAAAGAGGAGCTACGTTCCGATGTTATCGTAGCCGACAGACGATAAATGAGCTGTTCAAACATCACAGGAGAAAGCAATCAGTGTCCCATAGGCCAGCTGTTTCCGACCTCCACGTACTTCCTCACAGGGTGACGCTTGAGGTACACCTGGACTCATCCAAGTCAATGAGCGGATCGCGCCAGGAAACATTGGCACCCTGCACAGAAGTTCCTCTTTTCACTCTGAAAAAAAAAACGATCTGTGCACGTGACTCCAAGACCTTCAGCATTTCCAGCGAAGCAATGGTGAAGCCTGAACATTTATCGTCTCATAATTTTTGCTAGTATTCAAGAGGTAATCAGATTGGGTAATGAGGTGAAATCAGAGCCCGGGATAGAACAATAGAGGTAATTAGAGTGGAGAGGTAATCAGATTTGGTAATGAGGTGAAATCAGAGCCAGGGAAAGAACTATCAAGGTAATCAGAGTGGAGAGGTAATCAGATTGGGTAATGGGGTGAAATCAGAGCCAGGGATAGAACAATAGAGGTAATCAGATTGACTTTAGGGAGTTGCCCACTGCTACCCATACCTTAGAGAAGGGACCTATCAGAGCAAAGAGTTAGGCACTTAGTCATGCTAATGAGGTGAAATCGGGGCCGGGGATAGAACTATCAAGGTAATCGGAGTGGAGAGGTAATCAGATTGGGTAATGAGATGAAATCAGAGCCAGGGATTGAACGATAGAAGTCATCAGATTGGTTCAGGGAGTGGTCCACTGCTCCCCCAAACTTAGATCAGGGACCTATGAGAGCAGAGGTCTAGCATAGCGACCTCTATCCATTAGGGATATAGGGCCGGCGTTACCAGCACAACTTTAGTTTACTGACGAAGCTCTTCAGATGAGGAGCGAAACGTCCGACACCTTCAAAAAAGTACAGATGACGGCTTTAGAAACCTTTTCATCTATGTACCGCTCCTATACGAATAATACATTTCATTTCTAAGCGCCTTTCAAAATTCTCAAGGTCACTTTACAGTCACAGGATGGTTTTTTTTCTGCGGCAGCCACATGCGCCAGCGTTCACTCAACCCGGAAGTAACTCAAATAGATAGAAAGCTAGTCAGTTAGCTAATAGTTAGCCAGCTAGACAATTAGCTACTAACTGGCTAGATAGCCATATAGCTAATAAATAGCCAGTTACATAGCTAGCTAGCTAGACAGATAGCTAATAGATAGCAAATAGATAGCCTGGGTAGCTAGCTAATAGATAGCAAATATATTCAGGCTGCTCTCGCTGAGCTTTAGCCAACTTTGACATGTACTGTAGTAACAAACCTGAGAGGATGTCCCCCAGGAGACTTTAAATGCGCTTGGTCACAGTAGTCCTGCTGCCGCCGCCACGGTTGGCTACCACCCCCCACCCTTAGTTTGTCGCGCCAGGTCCACATGTGGCCATGATTAGGGCGGTGTGGCAGATAATCCATAAAGTATTTTGATGTGATGGATGCCGGCGCGCTGCCCTCTGCGCTCATATCATCATTAGTAGTCACGCCGGTGCGGGTGTTGTCCAAACGGAGGCGTCAACAAAAAGAGTTAATTCCTACATTCTATGTGTCTGGAGTTATGTGAGCTTGAAATGAGGGTGGCTGTCCAAAATACAATACATACATACAGATTGGTTTTTATAGCGCTTTAACAACATCTGAATCTGGAACAAAGCGCTAACATGAAAAAAAAAGTTATTTCCTAAGTTATATGGGTCTGGAGTTATGTGAGCTTGAAATGAGGGCGGCTGTCCAAAATACAATATACTACATACATACAGATTGGTTTTCATAGCGCTTTTACAACATCTGAATCTGGAACAAAGCGCTAACATGGAAAAAAAAGTTATTTCCTAAGTTATATGGGTCTGGAGTTATGTGAGCTTGAAATGAGGGCAGCTGTCCAAAATACAATGCAATACATACATGCGTATTGGTTTATATAGCACTTTAACAACATCGGAACCTGGAACAAAGCGCTAACATGGAAAAAAAAGTTATTTCCTAAGTTATATGGGTCTGGAGTTATGTGAGCTTGAAATGAGGGCGGCTGTCCAAAATACAATGCAATACATACATGCGTATTGGTTTATATAGCACTTTAACAACATCGGAACCTGGAACAGAGCGCTAACATGGAAAAAAAAGTTATTTCCTAAGTTATATGGGTCTGGAGTTATTTGAGCTTGAAATGAGGGCGGCTGTCCAAAATACAATGCAATACATACATACGTATTGGTTTGTATCGCACTTTAACAACATCTGAAACTGGAACAATGCACTAACATAAAAAAGTTAATTCCTAAGTTATATGGGTCTGGAGTTATGTGAGCTTGAAATGAGGGCAGCTGTCCAAAATACAATGCAATACATACATACGTATTGGTTTATATAGCACTTTAACAACATCGGAACCTGGAACAAAGCGCTAACATGGAAAAAAAAGTTAATTCCTAAGTTATATTGGTCTGGAGTTATATCTGCTTGATATAACTATATTGATATATCAGCTAGATAGCTAGCTACATAGCTAGCTAGGTAGCCAGCTAGATATCTAGTTAGCAAATAGATAGCTAGCAAGCTAGATAGCTAATAGATAGCATATAAAGAGCAAATAGATCGATTGCAAACATTTATGCTTTCCTCTTCAGTGCTACTGGTAACATCCGACTTACGACCACCCGTACTTACCACGACCTCCTTTAACATTTTAAGAGGGGGAGTTTACGAGTCATTTAGCCTCCGAGTCGACATTTCGAATGGATTTCGACTTACGACCATTTTGACTTACAACCATTTGGTCGGAATGGAACTCAGTCGTAAGTCGAATGTTACCTGTATTTGAATCATATTCATAACTGGATGACAAGAAAGCATCTTCTCTGAACTCTCTGAAGCCATTATTTTGATTCTGGAGCAAGGCAGTTTGTGAAGGAGTATCCTGGTGTGATGTCACGAACAAGGGGGCGGGACTTTCTCCGAGTGCATTTTGTGGCAGTTTTGGGACACTTGAAGTCATTTTTATTAGTGTTTTACATTTGATTAAAAATATCAGCCTGCGTGTTTTGGCTATTTTAGATGCTAGAAAACGTTTTTCTGATGTCAGTCAGGAAACAAAAAGATGGCGTCGGTTGTCCTTTAAGTTGCCAGTGTGACTCCTTTTTCCCCACCTTTTCCAAAATGTGGCTTTTGGAAGGCTTTAAGCAAACCTATCGCATGTCTGGGTCCCAACGAGACACTTGACTGATGAGGCAGCGAGAAACGGTTTCAGTTTACCGCAGCGCCGTAGGGAATCGTACGCCGTTGGCAACCAGCACCACATGGGCCCAGCTGGATGCCAAGTATTCGGCTTGGCGGATTCGTGCCTGGCACGTTGGCAACAAACAGCATCTATCTATCTATCTATCTATCTATCTATCTATCTATCTATCTATCTATCTATCTATCTATCTATCTATCTATCTATCTATCTATCTATCTATCTATCTATCTATCTATCTATCTATCTATCTATCTATCTATCAGCTATCTTTTACCTAGCTAGCTTTCTATCTATTTGAGTTACTTCTGGGTTGAGTGAACGCTGGTACGTGTGGCTGCCGCTGCTCACCCGCAGAAAAACTTATCCTGTGACTGTGAAGTGACCTTGAGAGTTTTGAAAGGCGCTTAGAAATGAAATGTATTATTGTTATTGTCGTCGTCGTCGATTATTATTATTATTATTATTATTAATATTATTAAAATCAGTATCACCCAAACAAATCCCGGAAATCACATTGACTCTGAGAGTGATCGATGCAATTATTTGTCAACTTGTACGCGGCCTCCCACGCGTGCTCAGTTTTAATTTGCCGGGTTTTGTTGTCTTGCAAGCGTTTTTTGTTCTTGTTTTCGACAAGGACTTCTCATGAAAAGCAAAAGCTCAAACGGATCCAGATTCTTGCTCGTTTTCAACGCAATTGGATTGGATGTACCATTATTCGTCTCGCAGTGGAGAAATTGACATTTCGCAGCAGCAAAGTGATAAAAGGAAGAGGAAAGGAAAGAAAGAAGTAGAAAAAAACAAAATACAGGAGTAGCTGTAAAGGTAGCTACTCTCGTGGCGCCATCTTGCATTGGATTGACCTTTATTAGTCTCGCAGTGGAGAATTTGACATTTCACAGTAGCAAAGTGATGAAATGAAGTGGAAAGGAAAGAAAGAAGTAGAAAAAAAACAAAATACAGGAGTAGCTGTAAATTAGCTAGCTAGCTAATAGATAGCTAATAGACAACCAACAGATAGCTAATAGATTGGATTGGATGTACTTTTATTCGTCTCTCAGTGGAGAAATTATAGCAAGCTAGCTAGCTAGCTACATAGCTATATCGCGTCTCACAGTGGATAAATTATTCGTCTCGCAGTGGAGAATTTATAGCCAGTTAGATAGCTAAATAGCTAATAGATAGCTAGCTAGCCAGCTAATAGATAACTATTAGATAGCCATTAGATAGTGAGCCAAATAGCTAGCTAGATAGCTAATAGATAGCTAGCTAGATAGCCAACCAGCCAGCTATTAGATAGCGAGCCAAATAGCTAGCCAGATAGCTAATAGATCACTAGCTAGATAGCCAACCAGCCAGCTAGACAGCTAATAGATAGCAAATAGTTAGCTTGGTAGCTAGCTAGATAACTAAGAATAGAACATCTTGGACTTCACCAAGTCAAAGCAGC
Source organism: Hippocampus bargibanti (assembly GCF_051943395.1). Lineage (NCBI taxonomy): Eukaryota > Metazoa > Chordata > Actinopteri > Syngnathiformes > Syngnathidae > Hippocampus > Hippocampus bargibanti. The sequence goes on along the minus strand of NC_142735.1, from coordinate 35,607,059 downwards.
TCACTTGTTCGGATCGTCCGTGTGAAACGCGGGTGTGCACCCGATATATTTTGTCAACTATTCCACCATGATGTCCCTGATCCACTGCTGAAAAGGACGCTTTGATCCTCTCCTCTTTCATCTAGAACTGCTTCATGTCACAAAAAGGGTACAGCAAGTGTTGAAGAATGAATAACTGTCTGTGTCTTTTGTTTTCTGTGATATTATTTTAACTTTTTGTTGTTGTTTTGACTTCAAGATGGCGCCGCAAGATTGGCTGCCTTTACAGCTGCTCCTGTATTTTGTTTTTTTTCTACTTCTTTCTTTCCTTTCCTCTCCCTTTCATCACTTGGCTGCTGTGAAATGTCAATTTCTCCACTGCGAGACTAATAAATGTCAATCCAATCCAAAATGGTGCCATGAGAGTATCTATCTTTACAGCTACTCCTGTATTTAGTTTTTTTTCTACTTCTTTCTTTCCTTTCCACTTCCTTTCATGACTTTGCTGCTGTGAAATGTCAATTTCTCCACTGCGAGACTAATAAAGGCTCATCCAATCCAATTATTCAAACATGTCATCCTATTCGTCCCTCCACACGACCACCACCACCACCACTTTTGCTCAACTCATTCGTCAAGCGTCGGATTGGCTTGGCGGTGTCAGCACATTCCAGCGTTTCCGACGGAAATTATGAAGGACAATTGCGGATTCCATTAAAAAACCGCTGAGACGCACCCGGTTAACTACCACTCATCTACATTCAAGTCATTACAAGAATAAATATTATGAATCCGCCTATTAAAAGGGATAATAAAACACGCCCACGTCTGTTATGTTATGTTATCATAATGTCGGTTTCGGTTTGGCATTCTCATTTATGTGAGAAGAAAATAGCTAGCTAGCTAGGTTTTCAGCTATATCGCCAGCTAGGTAGCCACCTAGATAGCCAGCTACATAGCCAGCTAGATAGCCAGCTAGACAGCCAGCTACATAGCGAGCTAGATAGCCAGCTAGATCGCTAGCTAGATAGCGAGCTAGATAGCCAGCTGGCTATCAAGCTGGTACACTTTGAACTGTCTATAAGCTATCTGGCTGGCAAACTGGCTATCTATTTAGCTAGGTATTCCATATCAAGCTAGCTATCTATTAGTTAGCTATTAGCTAGATAGCTAACTCTCTATTTATTTGAGTTACTCCGGGTTGAGTGAACGCTGGCACGCGTGGCTGCTGCTGCTGATCACTCACAGAAGCTAGCTAGCTAGCTGGCTGTAATTTTTCCACTGTGAGACGTGATATAGCTATCTAGGTAGCTATCTGGCTATAATTTCTCCACTGCAAGATGCTATATAGCTATCTAGCTAGCGAGCTGGCTATAATTTCTCCACTGCGAGACACTATATAGCTATCTAGCTAGCTAGATGGGTACAGTTTCTCCACTGCGAGACGCTATATAGCTATCTAGCTAGCTGGCTATTAAGCTGGTGAACTTTGCTGTCTATTAGCTATCTGACTGGCTAACTGGCTATCTATCTAGCTCGGGATTTGATATCAAGCTAGCTGTGTATTAGTTAGCTATTAGCTAGCAAGCTAACTTTCTATTTATTTGTGTTATTCCAGGTAGAGTGAACGCTGGCACGCGTGGCTGCTGCTGCTCACCCACAGAAAAAAAACTTGTCCTGCGACTGTAAAGTGACCTTGAGAGTTTTGAAATGCGCTTATAAATGAAATGGATTATTATTATTATTATAAAATGTCGGGCTTTAGTTTTGTTACCTGCCATTTTTGGCATTCATTGATCTAGCTCAAGCCTAAGCTAACAGCTTTGGAATTTTATGATCGTTTTTTTTATCATTTTGGCTTTTATTTTAAATGTAGTTTTTATATATTTCCAGGGTGAGACATTTCGGTTCATGACCAACAGGTGGCACTGTAGCCCCTCCGCCCCTGGAGCTGCACACGTTTTAATCAGTGAAAAGGACTCCCGGCACGACCATTCAGCATCAGGCCATTGTTTGTTTCATCCTGTCAGGTTTATTTCGTCTTGTCGCGTTTTACTCATGGTTTTGTTTGGTACTTTGGGCCTTTTCATTCTGCTGGCTTTGTTGTTTGACATTTTGATCCTGCTGACTTTATTTAATACAATTTGGCAATATACACCCTGCCCCTTTCTCCTGTTTGTTTGTTCGTTTTAAATTTGTGAATGAGTTAAAAAGATTGACCAGATACGCCAGCGACTGTGCACATCCTTTACCACGCTGACGGGCATTACAATATTTTGTCGTATAATACTTCTCCAAGATTTGGGATCATTTTGGGGAGGATTCTACACTAATTGATGTTGTTATCATTTATTATTATTAGTACTGTGGGACCTCGGTTTACGAACACCTTGCCTTAGGAACTTTTCGGTTTACGAACGTTAAATTTATGAAAATTAAACCTTGGCATACGCACTACTTTTTGGGATACAAACGGAGCGCCGCCCCAGCACGGCTGGCGGAGTAATTTTCGGCAGAAGAACACCAAACCACTCCTCCCTTTCCACACCCCCTTTCTCTGAATGCACACGTCGTTCGTCTTCAAGGATTTATCACGGATACTTTTGCTGTTATGGGAACGAAAAAGACCCCACCATAGGCTCGTGTTCAGCCGAAGAAGACACAAAACAAAATTACAGTCGAGGAGAAGAAGGAGATCATTGAGAAACACGAACGAGGTGTGCGTTTGTCTGACTCAACGGCCCAGTAGCAATATGCTAAATCCACTATTGCCTTTGCAACAAATAAGCTATTAAAGTTGCGTGTGTTGCTAAAGGTGTTTCCGTGCAACGGTCTGGGGCAATAGAAGAGGTTGAAAAACTTTTGTTAATTTGGATGAATGAAAAACAGCTAGCCGGCGACAGCGTGAATAAAGCAATTATATCTGAGAAAGCACAGCTAATTCACTCTGATATCGTCATGTGGCAACCTGGAAGTTCGCCGTTTATTGATACGAGGGGTCATTCCTCGAAATGGTGAAAGAAGAATGCTACGTTACTCAGCAAGTATTTAATGCAGATGAGACCGGCCTTTTTTGGAAAAAAATGCCTAACCGGACTTTCATAACACAGGAAGAGAAGTCTGAAGCCCATTCCATCAAGCCATCAACAACTATCACAAAGGTAAATAAAATGACTTCATTATACAGTGCAGTGTATTAAAGTTTTTTAGTACAGCTTCTTCCCTCAACCCATTAACTCTTTGAACAGTAGGCCAAATGGAACTGTATAGTGACTCTTTGCATTTTTTTGATGATGATACTAGTGCAGCGTGTTCGACCGGAAACAAATTCCTTGTGTTTTCTACATACTTGGCAATAAAGATGATTCTGATTCCGATTTCTGTAATTACAGTCCTTATGGAATGTGACTCCTTCCAAACAGCAATTCTCTCCGACCTGCCACCCCATTCCATCAAGCCATCAACGACCATCACAAAGGTAAATAAAACAACTTTATTATACAGTGCTGTGTATTTCTTTCATTCCAATACAACAGCACATTTATTATACATAGAATAAGGTATATTGTTTGTAGCTTTAAGGCTTATTTAGTTGAAAATAATATTTTATGGAGACCTGGGAACGGATTATTTTCATTTTAATGGTTTCCTATGGGAAATTATTTTTTGAGATACACTTTTCACCTTACACACTCTGTCTGGGAACCAATTAAAGGACAACCGACGTCACTTTTTTGTTTCCTGACATCAGAAGAACGTTTAATAGCATCTAAAATACCCAAAACACACAGTATGATATTTTTAGTCAAATGCAAAACACCAATAAAAATGACTTGAAGTGTCTAAAAAGTACTTTAATTTGAAACCAGAAGTGGCCAATTTCAGGAGGTCCCACCCCCATATTCGTAGTGTCACGGAAAGACGTCTTGCCTTGCTCTAGAATCAAAACAATGGCTTCAGATTCGGAGAAGATGCTTTCTTTTTACTCATCCCATTATGAATATGATTCAAATAGTTCTGAAGAAGAAAGCATAAATGTTTGCAATCGATTAAAGAATTTATTCCGTCTCATTTTGAGGCATCAGGGGTGGGAAATGTCGCACCCAAAAAAAGCAGAAAATGGCGACCAACCACCGTGTGAGGAATTAATCAGCCCGTTTCCACAGGCTGATAAATTCCTTCCATGGAGCTTGGTCGCCCTCTTCTGGTGGCTTTTTGGTGCAACACGAGGTTTTCAGACCAAACAAGTACAGCAAAATACATTGACGTGATGGAAGGACTGCTACAATGTGTCCTTTTTTCGGTCAGGGGCGTTCCTTCAGTGACGTCACGTGAGGACTCGTCACCAACTCAAAAAAAAGACTTAGGGAATATTCAGCGCAAGTCTTAAAAGGTAAAATATAGCGATATGCGGTGGAATCTTTGTCAAATACGTTCAGTAGAAGTCATTTGAAGCCATTTTACAAATTATGGACACAACTTGTCCGGAGACGTCGATTGTCCTTTAAGTGTGTAAGCCAAGGTTTAGTATTGTACAGTATTTATTATTATTAGTAGAGTACAGTTCCAAGCAAAAAAAAAAAAAAAAAAAATCTTGAAATGGCGACCATTATTTTTCAAGCACAATGTTGTGAATGAAGTGTTTCGGGGTCAGAGTTTGCGATATATATTCAGTGGAAACTTTGACCATTGCGATGACAAATATTTCAAGCGGCAATGTATCGCGTTTATACATAACGTCACTGCTATACAGCATTATGCTATAAAATAAAAATCAACATCTGGTATGACAGATAAAAATACTAAAAAATAAAAAAAAACCTTAACAATGAAAAGAGGGTGGGAAAAGTGAGTGTATGGTCTTTAAATTTACACTCGCTCTATTACAGCTGGGATATTTCCTTCATTCCCGACTTGGGAAAAGCCAGAAATTTCCAGACTTGAACAGACTGCGTTAAAGGGGGCTTTTGGTAATTGAATAAATTTGTGTTGAGGTCAGCGTTATTGGAGCACAGCCTCACGTAGGAATGAAAAATCTCTCTGCCAATGGAGGATGACAAACAGGCACAAAACATTGGGGAATAATAATAAAAAAAAGGCGGTCATTATTTCACATTTTAGACCGTGCCATGATGTTTTGTGCTATAAAATATGGGCCTTGGCTCTAACTAGCTAGATAGCGAGCTAGCTAGATCCCTCGATAGCTCGCTCGATAGCTTAATAGCTCGCTCGCTAGCTAGCTAGCATTTGTTCAATGTTGTCAATAATATTATTAATAATAATAATAATCCATTTAATTTCTAAGCGCCTTTCAAAACTCAATTTTTTTTTCTATGGGTGAGCAGTGGCAGCTACATGCGCCTGTGTTCAGTCAACTCGGAAGTAATAATAATAATAATAATAATAATAATAATAATAATATAATAATATAATACATACATATAATAATACAATAACACAATAATACAATACAATACAAATACAATAACAATAATATAATAATACAACAATACAATAATAATACATTTTATTTCAAGCACCTTTCAAAGCTCTCAAGGACACTTTACAGTCACAGACAAGCATAGATACATAAATAAATAAAATACAATTCAAAATACAAAAACGCAATTTCAGCCGCTACAGTTAACTGTCAATAATAATAATAATAATAATAATAATAATAATAATAATAGATAGCCAACCAGATAGATACCGAATACCTAGCGGGATAGCTAATTTCTAGCTAAATAGCTAATATATAGCCAGCTAGACAGATAGCAAATAGATAGCTAGCTAGGTAGCTGGCTAGATAGCAAATAGCTAGCTAGATAGTCAGATAACTCAACTCAAGTCTGTATTCATTTTCGGTAATTGTTCGTCAATTTCCGGAGGAATTTTTGAGAAAATGTACAAATCTGGAATTCTGTGAAAATCCAGAGAATTGATATGACTGTAACATCAAAAATGATGACACCAATTCCTTCAGACATCTTCTCAAGTACAGTGATACCTTGGCTTACAAACTTAATTGGTTCCCAGACAGAGTGTGTCCGGTGAAAAGTGTGTATCCCAAAAAATAAATTCCCATAGGAAACCATTAAAATCCGAATAATCCGTTCCCAGGTCCCCACAAAAGACAATTTTCTACTTTCTAATTTTCTAAGCCTTAAAACTACACAAAATATACAATTATTTTATGTATAATAAATGCGCTATGGTATTATAATTAAAGAAATAAACTGTACTGTATAATAAAGTCGTTTTATTGACCTTTGTGATGGTCGTTGATGGCTTGATGGAATGGAGTGGCCGCTTTCGTCAGCATTAAATACTTGATGAGGAACGTAACCTTCTTCTTTCACCATCTTGAGGAATGATCCCCGTGTAGGTGCTATAATTTTACCTAGTTCCTCATCAATTGTGTTCTGTTTAGCTGGGTTGATCAAGTGTACAGATGGCTTGTGCGGGTTATTTGTGGAGCCTGATTGGTGGGATATTTTAACCTTGCAGTCTACACTCTGCCTTTAAACTATCAAAGTTGAAACGAGTCCAAATTTTACTGTTTTCTATCAATTCTGTCACTCTCTCTCTGTCGTCTGTCTGTGTCTTTAATGTTTAAACCACCTCCCCTCAATGCTGCATTCTTGACCAATCACGTGGCTTTAACCGAAGACTGGGGGCGGAGAATAGAGGACAAAAACAAGTGGGCTGCCATTTTCTTGTTAGGAGAACGGGATCGTTCGCATTACTCATTGTGGTAACTCCGTGTGTATCCCGAAAAATAGTTCGTATGCCAAGGTAAAATTGTCATAAATTTAACGTTCGTAAACTGAAAAGTTCGTAAAACAATGTGTTCGTAAACTGAGGTATCAGTGTAATCCTGATTGGTTTCAAGGAAATGTTAATCCGGATAGACGTGGGCCGGATTCCAAGAAGCCAAAATAAATCAGGGTCTGCGGATTGCTGTAGTGCGAGCAGAGCCACTGTAAAAACAGAGAAGCACCGCAACTCAGCACATCATTTATTCAAACGTGTCCGCAGCAAGAAAAACCTTTTCTCACCCAAAAAAAGACAAAAAAATATTACTTTCAGAGCTCCGAAGAGACTGTACGTCTGGAGACTTTGAACATCTGTAATGTCACACTGGTTTTGTATACATGGGGAAAATATCTACAAATGTTACTTCACTCGAACTGGATATACATTTAATCACATTCTTTTTCTGTAAACGGTGGAGATACTTGTGAGCAAACTACAGTGCATTTGAATTCCGTTGAGGACGTTCAATTTTCTTTTTTCATTTGTGGTTGTCTGAGCATTTCAGCTTTTTGTTACAGACGTACAGTGATACCTCAGCTCACGAACTTAATTGGTTCCCAGATAGAGTGCGTAAGGCGAAAAGTTCTCCTGCCCAACATTTATTACCCATAAGAAACCATTAAAATGAGAATAATCCGTTCCCAGGTCCCCATAAAACATAATTTTCTACTAAATAAGCCTTAAAACTACACAAAATATACCTTAGTTTCTGTACGATAAATGTGCTGTGGGATTGGATTGTAATTAAAGAAATAAACTGTACTGTATAATAAAGTCGTTTTATTTACGACTTTGTGATGGTAGTTTTCAATGGATGACAAACTTCCAGGTTGCCTCTTGATGATATCGAGAAAGCACGGCAACTTTACTCGGATTTCATCAAGAGGCAACTACAGTGAGACCTCAACTTACGAACTTAATTGGTTCCCAGACAGAGTGTGTAAGGCGAAAAGTGTGTATCTCAAAGAAAAAAATCCCATAGGAAACCATTAAAATGGGAATAATCCGTTCCCGGGTTTCCATAAAATATACTTTTCAACTAAATAAGCCTTAAAACTACACGCAACATACCTTATTCTATGTATAATAAATGTGCTATTGTATTGTAATGAAAGAAATACACTGCATTGTATCATAAAGTCACTTAATTTACATTTGTGATGGTCATTGATGGCTTGATGGAATGGCGTTGGAGGTCGAAGGTCAAAGGGAATTGCTGTTTGGAAAGAGAGGCGCATTACATGACGACTGTAATTAAAGAAATAAACTGTGCTGTAAAATAAAGTTTTATTGACCTTTTTGATGGTCGTTGATGGCTTATGGAAGGAGAGTCACCTTCCATAAGGACTGTTGGTAACTTAACCTCTGGTGCTGTTCGGTCGTGTGCTTCCGCCGAAGATCACTCCGCCAGCCGTGGTGGGTGTGTATTATGAAAATAGTGCTTATTATAAGGTTTAATTGTCATAAATTTGACGTTTGTAAGACACAAAGTTTGTAAGTTGAGGTGTTTGTAAGTTGAGGTCTCACTGTACATCAACGACCATCACAAAGGTAAATAAAACGACTTCATTATCCAGTACAATTTTAGGTTTCTTCTATGTGCTTTCCATGCGATAATCTTACCTTGTTCCTCATCAATTGTGTTCTGTTTAGCTGGGTTGATCGCTTTTTGCATCAAGTGTACAGATGGCTAGAGCGGGTTATTTGTGGAGCCTGACCGATGGGAATTTTAACCTTGCAGTCTACACTCTGCCTTTGAACTATCAAAGTTGAAATGAGTCCAAATGTCACTGTTTTCTCTCCATTTTCTCACTCTCTCTCTCTCTCTGTCGCCTGCCTGTCTCTTTAATGTTTAAACCACCTCCCCTCACTGCTGCGTTCTTGACCAATCACGTGGCTTTAACCGACGAATGGGGGCGGGGAATAGAGGACAAAAATGAGTCGGCTGCCATTTTCTCGTTAGGAGAACGGGCTCACGACACATCACGCATTGTGGCAGCTCCGTGTGTATCCCGAAAAATAGTTTGGATGCCAAGGTAAAATTGTTCATAAATTTAACGTTCGTAAACCGAAAAATTCGTAAGCCAAGGGGTTCGTAAACTGAGGTATGACTGTACACCAAAAGGGAAAACGTGGTTTCCGAAGACCAGGACTTTATAAGACTTATAATAGCGCTGTAGCGCAGACAATTGCAAGGTGAGGTGTGGTATCAAAATCAACATGACAATAAATTGCTCCCAAAGGCGCCGTAGCATCCATAATCCCAGGGAGCTCCTTCAGCACTCTGGAAACAGTTTGGAAAAAGAAAAATCAAACGTGTTTTTATTTCCACGTTAAAAATATGGTGTTGTCATGACGAGGTCCAACCAAACGATGATCCGTCACTTTTGCGCTAAGTGATGACAACGCTTCAGTGTGGAAGGATGAGATTTTCTTCAATGGAATAGACGGAACGAGACCCCTACGGTGGTCTCCTCATAAATGTTCTGAACGGATATTTTATGGACCCACCAGGAAGACGGCTGATCAATCCTGAATTTTATCACGATCCAAAGCATACAAAAGGGCTGCCACGAGGCTCTGTTTCCACCAGAAAGGAATATCAACTCGTCATGGAACACGTGCTTTGAACTATGACCAGACCGGATCTAAAAAACGATGGAGGCCTCAGAAAGGCGATCGACTGTATTAAGGATTGGTTGGAACATCTTCAAGGTTTGGAACGCTTGTAAGAAGGTAAACCGGTGCTGTGCACAACTCTTTTTATGCCTATTATATTTTTATTATGATTGGAGTCCATCGAGATGTATTGGATTTACAGTGACACCTCGGTTTACGAAGCCCTTGGCTTACAAACTTTTCGGTTTACAAACGTTAAATTTATGAACATTTTACCTTGGCATACAAACTATTTTTCGGGATACACACGGAGTTGCCGCAATGAGTGATGTGTCGTGGGCGAACGGGCCTGTTCTCCTCACAAGAAAATGGCAGCCAACTTGTTTTTATCCTCTATTCCCCGCCCCCAGTCTTTAGTTAAAGCCACATGATTGGTCAAGAACGGTAGAGTGTGACAGAGAGAGCGTGAGGCCGTTAAACCTTAAAGAGACAGGCAGACGACAGAGAGAGAATGAGCAAATGGATAGAAAACAGTGAAATTTGGACTCGTTAGAACTTTGATAGTTCAAAGGCAGAGTGTAGACTGCAAGGTTAAAATTCCCATCAATCAAGCTCCACAAATAACCCGCACAAGCCATCTGTACACTTGATGCAAAAAGCTATCAACCCAGCTAAACAGAACACAATTGATGAGGAACTAGGTAAAATGATGGCAGAGAAAGCACCTACAAGGGATCATTCCTCAAGATGGTGAAAGAAGAAGGCTACGTTCCTCATGTCAAATACGCTCAGTAGGAGTCACTTAAAGTGATTTTACAAATTATGGACACAACTTGTCCGGACGCGTCGGTTGTCCTCCGGACTGAATATTACAATAAAACTACAATATCCACTCCATTTTGAAATGTGTACTCACAATGTAAATCTCACTTTCAATACGTGACCATCCCGCTTGGAGAGCGAAACACAAGCTAGATCAAGTCTTACTGTACTAAATTGTCCTTTGGCGATATAAACTGAACAAGCACCGCTTTTCGGAAACACGTCTTACGCTGATTTCTAACAACTGTTTTTTTTCCCCCCAAAATATAATTCCGATTACTAAATGGGCAATGAAGGTTTTATTGTGCGCAATAGGCCGCGCCGTGTCTGGGCCAACTAGCGCAGTCCTCTCTTAAAAGTCTCTCGTCCATCATCAGACGCCATAAGACACGCCAGCGACAGCAGAGACAGACACGTCTCTCAGTGTCTCGGACTGACAAGTTGCGGTCTTATCTGAGCTGAAATGAAACACATGTACATTCTTTCAGCGCCGCCAGTGCAAACAGATTTAAGGCCCCTCGCTATTGGCAAGCCATAAAGAAATTGCAGCAATGGCAAAAGGGAGTTTGAAGAGGCGAGCCAAAACACTCACGGAGCCTTCTGCCTTGTGTCGAGGTGGAGGAATTTGAACCTGGTAGGTATGCCTGTTGGTGGCCTGGGAGTGGTTTGACTCGACGAGGGATTAAGGGGATTCAAATGGATCTTATCGTGTTTTAGCGGGTCCGTTATGCCGGTCACGCAACTCGCACGGATGACCACTTCCTTCGAAAAGTACCTTGACACTCCCTACTGCCAAACCGAGTGTGAGGTGGGCTTCCATTTCACAAGCAGACAGAGCAGATCTGCTTTTTCTATACCTGTAAAGTTCTTTTTTTTTTGCGAGCTTGACTGAGCCAAGGTATATATTAGAAGCAACACCGCAAAAATATTTCTGCACCAGTTCACAAAAATGGCACTAAAAGTACCGCAGAGGACATATTGACTGGTCACCTAAAGTCTTACTGGTACTTTCGGCCCTAGAAATGTCCCTACTGTCCAGACGTGGCGGTGCCGGACTCTGCTCTGATTGGTCCCTGCTCTCAGGTTGGGTGAGGTTCAATTTGGATTCTTCGTACAACAGACTGATTAAGCAACAGAGGCTTGTTAAGCTGATGAGGTGATACCAGAGCAAATGGAGCAATCAGGCCAGTCGTAGACCTCATACTCAGGCAGGACAATACAAGTAATCAGTCCGGACAATAGAAGTAAACAGTGGAGCCGCAAGGGAGTAGTACTCTGCTCCCCCCAACATCAGAGCAGGGACCAATCATAGCAGAGTCCGGCACCGCCACGTCTGGACAGTAGGGATGTATATATAGGGCCGAAACTACCGGCAAGAGTTGAGTTCGCTGACGAAGCATCTCGGATAAGAGGCGAAACCTCCGACACCATCAAAGAAGTACAGATGACGGCCTTTTCACCGATGGACCACTCCTGTACGACTGACAGCTTACACAGACGTATTGACTGGTGTTCATCAAGAACTGAACATTATCTCTGTGCTCACCCGGCATACCATGACTCGCTGACATGGTCTAAACAGGTGGAACGTGTATCCCAAAAAAATATAAAAAGATATTCTGGGTTCCAAAAAAATATAAATACAGTAAAGTCTCGTTATAGCGATATTCAAGGGAGTCCGAAAAAATATCGATATAACAGGGACTATCGATATATCCAACCCTGTTTGCATGTAATTTTCTCTGTGCGTGCATAGAAATAGTATCGATATAACCGGGACTATCGATATATCCGATATCGATATAACGAGACTTTACTGTATTGACTGAAAAACACAGTACAGCGATACCGCAGCTTACAAACTTAATTGGTTCTCAGAAAGTGTGTGAACGTGTCTATTGTTTTTATTGTAAAGTGTCCTTGGGTGTTTTGAAAGGCGCTTGAAATTAAATGTATTATTATTATTATTATTATTAAGGCGAAAAGTTCATCTGCCAAACATTTATTTCCCATAAGAAACCATTAAAATGAGAATAATCCGTTCCCAGGTCCCCATAAAACGTATTTTACTACGAAATAAGCCTTAAAACTACACAAAATATACATTTTTATGTATAATAAATGTGATATTGTATTGTAATTAAAGAAATAAGCCGTATATATAGTAAAGTTGTTTTATTTACCTTTGAACTCTTTCAACAGTAGCCAAAATGGAACTGTATAGTGCCACTTAGCAGTTTTTTTGACAACGATACTAGTGCAGCGTGTTCTACCGGAAACAAATTCCTTGTGTGTGTCCTACATACTTGGCAATAAAGATGATTCTGATTCTGATTCTGATTCTTTGTGATGGTAGTTATCAATGAATGACGAACTTCCAGGTTGCCTCTCTGCTGATATCGGAGTGAAGTTGCCGTGCTTTTCTCTGTGATGATATCTTTGGGCTTGGAATGAAAAGCTGGGCAATAAATTGACACTTTTGGCGCCGGTGTCAGCTCGTTCTTCAATATGTCAACTTTGCCTAAAAGTGTTAAGTCGGGTTCTTTTGATGAAAGCTGACAGCGTAACACGACTCATTTTCCACCGACAATTTCGAGATCAATTTAAAAACAATTTCACGACATGAAATCCAATCGGTTCTTGTGAGGCTGACATGTGATTATGAAATCTGGACGGGTAAAGCCACAGGTGTTTCTGCCATAATATGTCTTAAAAAAAATAATAATAACTTGCTGCAGGAACTGGCTGTTTTCAGAAGGTTCAAATAATAGTTGTGGTTCTCTTTTGGGTCTGCTGACCGGCAGAAAAGGGAAATATTTTCACTTTGAAATGACTACTTGTCTTCTGTGATTACAACTTCATTCCTGTTCCCACGCCCGCCCCTTCGTGTTATTATCTACAGTAATTCATTTTTTTCCGCAGAACAAATATGACTATGAATGAAAATGAAATAGTAGTTGTCATCAGTTACAGCTACATACAGTGAGACCTCAGCTTACGAACTTAATTGGGTCCCAGAAAGTGTGTGCAAGGTGAAAAGTGAGTATTCCAAACATTAACTTCCCATACGAAACCATTAAAATGCGAATAATCCGTTCCCAGGTCCCCATAAAACATAATTTTCTACTAAATAAGCCTTAAAACGACACAAAATATACCTTATTTTATATATAATAAATGTGATATTGGATTGTAATTCAAGAAATAAACTATACGGTATAATAAAGTTGTTTTATTGACCTTTGTGATGGTCGTTGATGTAGTTTTCTCTTGATGATATCCGAGTGGTTGCCGTTCTTTCTCGGCGATAATACCCTCACTCACACTGTCCCCTGCTATCTGCTTTTCGTTCATCCAAATCAATAGAAGTTTTTCAATCTCTTCTACTGCCTGAGACCGTTGCTTAGGCAACATAGAAACACCCTTAGCCACACGTAGCAATGGTAGACTTAGCATTCTGGTACTGGGACGCTAAGTCACAAAAACACACACCTCGTTCTTGTTTTTTGATGATCTCCTTCTTCTGCTCGACTGTAATTTTGTTTTGTGTTCTTTTCAGCTTAGCCTGTGGTGGGGTCTTTTTCGGTCCCATAATAGCAAAAGTACTCCACTCGATAGCAAACCATGTCTGCACTCAAAGGGGATGTGGAAAACAAGTCCGCCATCCACCGTGGCGCCGTGTGGTTTGGTTCGTCCGCCGAAAACTAGTTTGTATGCCAAAATTATTTTCTCGCGAATTTAATGTTCATAAGTCGAAAAGTACATAAGCTAAAGCGTTCGTAAGTCAAGGTATCACTGTATTCTGTGGGTCCGGGAATTCGAGTGACAATGACAAAAACCCTGGCACTGGAGTGGACACTCTTTTTTTTTTGCACATTGTCTGGCAGTCAATGAGTTAAGAAAAGATTAAGTTTCATATCAACTGCTCCAAAAATATGATTTCCCCAAATGGTCCAACTGGTTTGCTGACATTCCCTAAAATGGCTCCTAATGTTTCCTCCCATTTATTGAGACCAACGTCAACGTCGGTGTCACCTGCTGTGATTTGGCCCAAAATGTCGTTGTTGCGCAGAATCCGCACCGGTTACCGACAATACTATGCACACATGCAGAAATTTGACCTCCAATAAATAACGACGCGACAAATTACGCACACACGGAAAATATCAAGTAGTGAGATTTCGGCATTAAAAAAAAAAAAAAAAAACTCAGCTCCATCGGAGCGTATTCATTGGTTATTTTTGGGAACGGAAATGACCCGCCTTAAGAAAACAGAAAAGGTGTCAGCCCAGTGCAGTGATATCTTAGCTTACAAACTTAATTGGTTCCCAGACAGAGTGTGAAAAGCAAAAAGTGTGTATCCTGAAAATTAATTTCCCATAGGAAACCATTAAAATGAGAATAATCCGTTCCCAGGTCCCCATAAAACATCATTTTCTAGTTTTTAATTTTCTTAAAACTACACACAATATATCTTATTTTATGTATAATAAATGTGCTATGGTATTATAATTAAAGAAATAAACTACTGCATAATAAAGTCATTTTATTTACCTTTGTGATGGTCGTTGATGGCTTGATGGAATGGTGTCTCAAGGAGCTCTGGGTTGTACATCTTGGAAGTTGTGATATTGCAACAGATGCAAGCAAACACACTAGAAACATCATTAATAGCTGGTTCTTTTGCTTGTCTTTTTCTTTCAAATTGAACTGATGGCTTGTGCGGGTTATTTGTGGAGCCTGATTGATGGGAATTTTAACCTTGCAGTCTACACTCTGCCTTTGAACTATCAAAGTTGAAACAAGTCCAAATTTCCCTGTTTTCTATCCATTTTCTCACTCTCTCTCTCTGCCGTCTGCCTGACTCTTTAATGTTTAAACCACCTCCTCTCACTGCTGCGTTCTTGACCAATCACGTGGCTTTCGTGGTAGTAATTTCTAAATCAGTCCCCAACGTCCCCAAATGATGCAACAGCTGCTAATTTACAATATGTGGCCACAATTAGCCAATTGTCACACGAAAACTCTCTTGCCACACATTTTGAATCAGAATCATCTTCATTGGCCAAATATGTTGAACACACAAGGAATTTGTCTCCGGTAGAACACGCTGCACTAGTATCATCATAAGGAAAAAATAAGAAAAATCAAGGCACTATACAGTTCTATTTGGGTTACTGTTTAGAGAGTTAATTGCGACAGGGTGAAGAAGCTGTTTAAATGTCTGCATGGATCGGTAGCGCCTTTCTGAGGGTAGTTGGAGTAGTAAATAAGGTATATTTTGTGTAGTTTTTACGGCTTATTTAGTAGAAAATTATGTTTTATGGGGACCTGGGAACGGATTATTCTCACTTTAATGGTTTCTTATGGGAAATAACAGTTTGGAATACAAACTTTTTGCCTTAAACCTTCTGGGAACCAATTAAGTTCGTAAGATGAGGTATGCCTGTATGTAGAACACACAAGTAATGTGTCTCCGGTAGAACACGCTGCACTAGTATCATCCTCAAAAAAATTGCAAAGAGGCACTATCCAGTTCTATTTGGGTTACTGTTTAGAGAGTTAATTGCGACGGGGGCGAAGAAGCTGTTTAAATGTCTGCATGGATCGGTAGCGCCTGTCTGAGGGTAGTTGGAGTAGTAAATAAGGTATATTTTGTGTAGTTTTTACGACTTATTTAGTAGAAAATTATGTTTTATGTGGATCTGGGAACGGATTATTCTCACTTTAATGGTTTCTTATGGGAAATAACAGTTTGGAATACAAACTTTTTGCCTTACACCTTCTGGGAACCAATTAAGTTCGTAAGATGAGGTATGCCTGTATGTAGAACACACAAGTAATGTGTCTCCGGTAGAACACGCTGCACTAGTATCATCCTCAAAAAAATTGCAAAGAGGCACTATCCAGTTCTATTTGGGTTACTGTTTAGAGAGTTAATTGCGACGGGGGCGAAGAAGCTGTTTAAATGTCTGCATGGATCGGTAGCGCCTGTCTGAGGGTAGTTGGAGTAGTAAATAAGGTATATTTTGTGTAGTTTTACGGCTTATTTAGTAGAAAATTATGTTTTATGGGGACCTGGGAACGGATTATTCTCACTTTAATGGTTTCTTATGGGAAATAACAGTTTGGAATACAAACTTTTTGCCTTACACCTTCTGGGAACCAATTGAGTTCGTAAGATGAGGTATCCCTGTATGTAGAACACACAAGGAATGTGTCTCAGGTAGAACACGCTGCACTAGTATCATCCTCAAAAAAATTGCAAAGAGGCACTATCCAGTTCTATTTGGGTTACTGTTTAGAGAGTTAATTGCGACGGGGGCGAAGAAGCTGTTTAAATGTCTGCATGGATCGGTAGCGCCTGTCTGAGGGTAGTTGGAGTAGTAAATAAGGTATATTTTGTGTAGTTTTTACGACTTATTTAGTAGAAAATTATGTTTTATGTGGATCTGGGAACGGATTATTCTCACTTTAATGGTTTCTTATGGGAAATAACAGTTTGGAATACAAACTTTTTGCCTTACACCTTCTGGGAACCAAATAAGTTTGTACGCTGAGGTATGCCTGTATGTAGAACACACAAGGAATGTGTCTCCGGTCGAACACGCTGCACTAGTATCCTAGCATCCTCAAAAAAAATTGCAAAGAGGCACTATACGGTTCTATTTGGGTTGCTGTTTAGAGAGTTACTGGCAAGAAGCTGTTTAAATGTCTGCATGGTAGCGCCTGCCTGAGGGGAGTCGCTGGAAAAGGTGGTGGGCAGGGTGCGGAGGGTTTTCCGCGCCCTTGTTTGGATTCTTGAAGTGTCAAATTGCTCTTTTTATGCCTTTTTTTCCCACGTTTGCCGGGAAGAGCGCTTTTTTTTTTTTTTTGCTTTTTTTGGGAAGGGTCGAGGTCTTTGTAAGTTAAATGCAATTAGGCAGTCATCTGTACAAACACGCTCAGGGGCAAAAACCACACAGACCGAGAAGCAGGCGGTTGGGGGGTTGGGGGGTCTAAGGGTAAAACCCTCCAGAGTCTGGCTAACGTGAGAGCGGACGGTCGGTCGCACGACTGACACTGTCAAGACTGGAGCACCATGGCTTGATTGTCACCAGATGTGCTGCCTCTGCTTCCTGTCATGTGATGATGGCACCACGTCGTTGGATTCCACTCGGATTGGCGATTTGGTGATGGTGATGGAAATTAGGATTCTTTGGGACACGTCTGCTCAATGTCGTATTGTGATATAGATATCGGGGAGAAGGAAAAGATGTAATGTTATGAAGACGCCAGGTTCTACTGGTTTGTTGTTTTATACAAAAATGGATCTGCAACGACTCCAATGATGCAACAGATGGATTATGTCATGAAAAAGTTTGTTTGACAAATCAGCATGAGCCAAGAAGTTGATTGGATGGATCCACTTGAGAAGAAATTGGGGGACACCTTGGAATGTGGTTCCGATTTTTTTAATGCTTATAACGTTCAGAGACTCCCGATTTTGACCACAATACTCACTTTATAAAGCAACTATTGACGCAATACAGACAGTTCATTGTAAGGTGAAACAAAAGAAATGTAAAAAAAACAAAATACAGTGATACCTTGGCTTACAAACTTAATTGGTTCCCAGGAGGGTGTGTAAGGTGAAAAGTATCTATTCCAAACATTAATTTCCCATAGGAAACCATTAAAATGAGAATAATCCGTTCCCAGGTCCCCATAAAACATCATTTTCTAGTTTTTAATTTTCTTAAAACTACACAAAATATACCTTATTTTATGTATAATAAATGTGCTAAGGTATTATAATTAAAGAAATAAACTACTGCATAATAAAGTCATTTTATTTACCTTTGTGATGGTTGTTGATGGCTTGATGGAATGGATAGCTTTTTGCGTGTGTGTCTCAAAGAGCTCTTGGGTTGTACATCTTAGAAATTGTGACATTGCAACAGATGCAGGCAGACACACTAGAAACTTCATTAATAGCTGGTTCCCTTGCTTGTCTACTCTTCAAATTGTACAGATGGCTTGTGTGGGTTATTTGTGGAGCCTGATTGATGGGATATTTTAACCTTGCAGTCTACACTGTCTTTGAACTATCAATAAAAAAAGTCACAGTGTTTTCTATCTATTTTCTCACTCTCTCTCTCTCTCTCTCTCTCTGTCGTCTGCCTATCTATTAAATGTGCAGCTATGTATATATGTATTTATGTATGTAACCGAAGACTGGGGGCGGGGAATAGAGGACAAAAATGAGCCGGCTGCCATTTTCTTGTTAGGAGAACGGGCTCGTTCGCAAACGACACATCACTCATTGTGGCGCTCCGTGTGTATCCCGAAAAATAGTTTGTATGCCAAGGTAAAATGTTCATACATTTAACGTTCGTAAACCGAAAAGTTCGTAAGCCAAGGGGTCCGTAAACCGAGGTATTACTGTTTATTTTTATTGTGCCAATTATCAAAGCAATTCATTCAAAAAACGGATGCCAAAACAAAACAATCTCT
The DNA here is from genome assembly GCF_051943395.1 of Hippocampus bargibanti. Lineage (NCBI taxonomy): Eukaryota > Metazoa > Chordata > Actinopteri > Syngnathiformes > Syngnathidae > Hippocampus > Hippocampus bargibanti. Next base: position 35,588,324 of record NC_142735.1, on the reverse strand, counting down.
CGTTAGTTTTAGTTTCAAAATTGATGAGCGAAGAAACTCATCCAACGGGTTGTACGAGGCCTTCAACCAAGTAAATATTATGTTTGGCCCAAGAAGAAAACAAGTGTATTCATTGCCGAGCGCATTTATTAAAACCATTCTGCCGCTCTCTGGGTGGCTCGTCCCTAATCTCCGTCCATGAGTCCTCCACATGGAGTCGGTCCAACACAAACTTTTGCTCTCAGACAACGAAGTGTAATGTCTTTTTTCTTTGACAATCTCGCTCACATAATTCCCCTGATGTGATCGTTTTTATGACGAAGGTGCTGAAAATCCAACAATAACCAGAGGGGGCAAGAGTAGCGGGGGCCCTCTCGATTAAAGTACAAGTCGGGATCATTGTTGTCAAGAAAAGATGATAGAAGCACTCGTTACAGTCTGGTTCACAGTTCTGTACGTCAATAAGGGTGTTCACACGGTACATTTTACTCCGTTATACCACTGGTACCGCCCCCTGTAGAGCGTTCACATGTACAAAGTTATACCGGTGTAACCCCTGAAACCATCCTAAAATGCAGCAATTTTTAACCTTACTCAGGAGGTGCTTTGAAAATTTACATTGGAGTAAATGGATGAAAAGGTTTCTTCAGGCGTCATGGCTACTTTTTTTGACACTTCAAGAATCGAAAACAAGGGCGCGGAAAATCCTACTGGACCCTCTGCACCCTGCCCACCACCTTTTCCAGCGACTCCCCTCAGGCAGGCGCTACCTATCCAACAGCTTCTTCCCCCTGTCGCCATTAACTCTCTAAACAGTAACCCAAATCGAACTGTATAGTGCCTCTCTGCAATTTTTTTAATGACGATACTAGTGTAGCGTGTTCTACCGGAGACAAATTCCTTGTGTGTTGTACATACTTGGCCGATAAAGATGATTCTGATTCAAAATGTGGAAACACGTTCTCTCTGGGCAAGAGACCTGTGTGTCAATTAGCTAATCATAGCTACATATGGTAAACCAGTAGCTGTTGCATCATTTGAGGTTTCTTGCATAATCCAGGAAAAGGTTTCTTCAGCCGTCATCTGGACTTGTTTGAATGTGTCGGACGAAAAGCTTCGTCAGCTAACTAAATTAGTGCTGGTAGCTCTGGGCCTATATATATATCCCGAATGGACAGAGGTGGCGATGCCAGACCTCCGCTCTGATGGGTGTCAACTCGAAAATTGGTGGAGCAGTAGACTACTCCCTGAAGCTAATCTAAAGCTAAAAGCTAGCAACCACTCATTTGACGACAGTGAGGTTAAAATCTTAGCTAAAGAAAATAGATGCTTTGAAAGGGGAGTGAAAGAAGCCATTTTTTTATAAAACAGCAAAACCATTCAGTAAATTAAACCTCAAACCACCGCCACGGTGGTTTGAGGTTTAATTTGGATCGTGCTTACAACAAACTTCTTAGATCGTTACCACGTAGGCTTAGTTATTAAATTTGGCCTTATCAATATTTTTAGCACTCATACACATGTAAGTTTCCCAATCCATGTAGGGTTCGCTACATCGCTGATTTTCACCGATCGTGGGTGTTCCAGATCCGCATTAACCGTGATAAACGAGGGATTACTGTACATTGCTAGCATCGCCAGATGAACTAATAGTTTTCAGAAACTAGATTCTTTCTCAATGCAGTCGTTGGAAATGACTCAAGTTGCTGACTAGAATGTCGTGCGAAATGACCTTCAGAGCTCGTCGTGCCTTTGAAGATCTTCTTTGCACCAGCCAGGAAAACAAAAGTGCTCCTCACATCCAGCTCAGTGATGCTACCGCGCTCCATCCAAGCATGTTGCAGAATAAAACCATCAACCACGTAGCTAGCGCAACCGCGTGTTGGCTACCCGTTGCCTCGTGACCTCCATGAGTCGGTCATCGTGATGGCTTCCAGCTGTTCGGCGGGCGTTGGGATACCGCCGGGTGAATTTTTTGGAGCTGCGTCCCTTTGGAAAAGGTTTGACACTTGATTAGCTAAGTAGAAGACGCAGCGTTTGAAAATTGTATCCACGTTGCCGAAGACTCAGATCAACTTGGCTAGCATTTGCCGCCAAAGTGTTTAATCCGTTCGATGACGGCATGGACACAGGCGTGTAATCAAAGCAAAAAAATATGCCGGGGCTGGCAATGTCAAGGAAATTAAGAATAAAAAAACATTTTATTTCAGTGTTTTGGATTCTAAAAACTGTTTTTTTTTGTTGTCTTTGATTTGTTTTTTTTTTTTTTTTGATCTGAAACTCTCAAAGTCACTTTACAGTCACAGAATAAGTTTTATTGCTGGTGAGCAGCGACAGCCACACGCGCCAGCGTTCACTCAAGCCGGAAGTAACTCAAATAAATAGAAAACTAGCTAGCTAATAGATAGCTAATAGATAGCTAGCTGGATAGTTATGTAGTGAATAGAGAACTAGATAGCCAGCTAGCCTGATAGAGAGCTAATAGATAGCAAATAGCTAGCTAGCTAGGTAGTCAACTAGATAGCTAGCTAGGTAGCCAGCTAGATAGCTAACTAGAAAAATAGATCGATGGATAGCTTGATAGCGAGATAAATAAAAAGAAGTGAAGAGATGCAAAAAGATCTATTGGCTACTCAAATTGATAGAAAGCTAGCGTGCTATCTACCAGCCATTTGGCCAGCCAGCTGACTAGCCATTAACCATCTATTAATGCCAGCTAGTTAATGGAAGCTGGTTGGCTGGCTAAAAACAACAGATTGACATCGTATACTATCTTGTCGTGTAAACATCACATCGGCCATTTTGAATGGATTTCGACTTACGACCGTTTGACTCACGGCCATTTCGGTCGTAACTCAGATGTTACCTGTATTATGAAGCCATTTTGGATCATAAATCGGATGATATTTTGTGTTTTCCTTATGCAAATTGAGCTAGATGTATTTAGCTACATCCCAACTTCAATTAAGATTTGCAAGCATTGCATTAAAAAACTGAATGATTTGCTCCACGAATCAATGGAAATCCATCAGTGTGAAAAATGTGAAACTCTGGCCTCTTTGTTTCCAATAGCGTGTGGTTGTGCGTGTGGGCCCCGCCGAGCTTAAAAAGCACATAACGGCACCGTACATACCTGCAGGCCGCATGCAGCTGCTGTTAAATCTTCCCGACTAACGCGCACCTTCTGTGCAAACAAGCCGGAGTACGCCGGTCACGTGAACGACTCGCTTACTGCTAAACTGTGTGGTCTCTCGAACCGCCCGCTCCCCCCTTTGCCGTCTCTTTGTGAGTCAGATAGCTCGTGGTGTGTTTTGTAAGCAGATTATTTCAGATCAAGACATTGGCGTGTGTAGAAAGCCAATTTAATTCCCTTTTTTTTGTCCACCGACGAGGAATGTGACTGTGTCATAACCCGATTAGCGTTTGATATTTTCAAGAGATGACCGACAGAAAAAAAAAAATCATATTGCATTTCTTATATATATTGGGACGAAGTGAGTTCCTGAGTTTGGGGGCAGAGCAGCTGAAAGCCCTGTCCCCCATCGTGCTGAGACGGGCAGGGGGGGCATACAGAGGTGGAGGGAGGATAGAGGATCTGAGGGAACGAGAGGGAATAGAAATTTGAAGAAGATCAGATAGGTAAGAGGGGGGCAAGGTTATGGATAGCCTTAAATGTATACAGAAGTTGATTCTATATTTCAGCGTGAGCCAGTGGAGCTCTTGGAGGACGGACGGGGGTGATGTGGTGAAAGGATGAGGTTCTGATGATGATCCGGGCTGAAGAATTCTGGACCAGTTGAAGTTTGTGGAGAAGTTTTTGAGGGACACCGAGGAGAAGTGAATTGCAATAGTCAATCGGGGAGGTGACAAGACTATGAACGAGGATAGAAGTGGTGTGAGGAGTGAGAGACGGGCAAAGACCATTGATATTGCGTAGATGGAAGTACGCAGTTTGGGTTAAGTTATTTATATGGGAGTGGAAAGATAGTGTGCTGTCAAGGATGACAGGGAAGCTTTTAACCTGATGGGAGGGAGAAACGGTCGAATTGTCAATAGTGAGAGAGAAACTGTTAACTTTGCTCAAGGTGGATTTGGTACCAACGAGGAGAATTTCAGTTTTTTTCACTGTTGAGTTTGACGAAGTTATGGGTAAACCAGGATTTAATTCCAAAGAGCCAGAGTGACAGGGAAGAAGGTGGAAGAGAGGCGTCAGGCTTGCTGGAGAGGTAGAGATGGGTGTCATCCGCAAAGCAATGAAAACGGTACAGTGTACAGTGGCCAGGTTTCAGAGCCGTTCAGGAGGACGGAGATGTTTGAGGGATTGTAGACTCTGAGCTTTGCTGTGTGCCGATGGCGCCGCAGTTGTCTCCATAAGGACTGCATGACAGAAGCTTCAAGACTGCGGAGACGGTTGACCTCTGTTTTGAGGTCTTCATTGTTAGTATTGAGATTGTCCAATGTCAATATTTCGATGCTTCTGTTGTGTTATCAAAACACAGTACATGTACTCCATCACTCCACTCAGACTAAATAAGGTCTTTGCTTGTTTTTCATTCGTACAGTTTGATTGTTTGTGCGCTTTGTTCTCTCTTTGGTTGAGGTTGTTTCCATTCCTTTTGGCTGCCATCCACCAAGAGCTACTCGGCCGACCAACCCCCTCACACTAAAAACGACATGTGTTGGAGACAGTTGAGCACTTAGCTTCTGCCACATGACAAATATCCGCACCTCTGTTCAAACAAGAAGGCAACGATTTCAATTTTGGGACTGCCTGTTGTGATGATTTACACCCGCCTTTGAGTCTTGTTATTTTTCAGAACTAATGGGGAGTTCAGGATACAAGAAAAACACTTTTCTTCGCATTATTAGGAGGTGGACTGAAGTTTTATCTCTGGCACGCCTCTGATAAAACATGGTTCCTTTCAAGTGCGACACACACTGAGAACGGGTGGTCCGAGGCGGAGCAAAATCAGAAGGCATAAGAAAAGATTGGATTGCTTTCTTTCTTAGCGAAGCGCTTGGAACATGGCATGGTAGCAGAAAGGGGGAATGACCAGGAGCCCGCTGGTCACTACTAAGTCGGAATAATTGTAGGATATTTAACATAATCAATAATGAATAAATTTTATACAGTGATACCTCGGCTTACAAACGCTTTCGCTCACAAACTTTTCGCCTCACGAATATTACATTCGCAAGCATATAGTCTTGGCTAACTAACTAGTTTTCGGCGGAATTACGAATCGGGGTGAACTACAGGGTCTGTCCTAACACTGGTTTCTTTCTTATGATGGTGTGAATGGAACTGGAATCATTCACGAGACAGAAGGGAGTACTGCAAAGACTGCCAGTTTACTGTCGATCACCGTTTAAATGTTGCCAACAGAAACATTCACTTATATATATATATTTTTACTTTGACCTTACTGAGGACAAATTCACATCATTTTTTGCTACGATGGAGTGATATGGTGTCAGAGCCCCATCTGCAACTTGGCTGACTCGCTCAATTATTGGCTTGTAGAAAACTGAAGTAACCACCAAGCTGCCTCAATGGACTTGTGACATTTAAGGCTATGAACTATGAGAAAAGGTCATTCTAACCCGAACCTAAAGACTTGCAGTCCATGTCTGGAAGAGTCATTTAAATACAGACCTTTTTGCTCCTGTGTTTTATGAATGTGCGGCGCCACCATGTTTTGACTTCCAGTCCTGAGACCGTCTGAATGCCAAGACCCAGACCCGAGCACAATCTTCAAATCATGTTTCATCACACTGTACTTCAATGTTGGCGTGCAGACACGAGCTTGTAGACCGTGTTATTTGTAGCACTCTTTGTTCTAGAATCTGGAAGAGATTCCCACCACAATAGTCTTTCATTTTTAAAGCAACCCATTGCAATACTTTATTTCTTATTGCGTTGGGTTACAACAACAGCAACTATTTAGAAGTATTCCCATCCAGGTCATGTGGTTCTCTTTCTAGAGGGATTTTTTTAATTACGTTTGTGATTCTTTTGCTCTTCCTGAAATATGTAAGATGCCACAAGATTTCGCCAAAGGCTTTTCTAAATTGTAGAGTAGTCCAGTCGCTTTACGGAAGAATATTGTAGTGAGTCAGAGACAGAGTCACGTTTTGTTTTTATAAGTTTAGCAAGTGATGTTACAGAGAGCCTTCAGTCCGGTACATCGGTGTCCATCCATCCATTTTATGATCTGCTTATCATCACAATGGGTGCAGGAGTTGAAAAGTGGGAGGAAACTGAAACACCCATGGCAAACCTACTTCCTGAGGCTGCGAAAGAAGCATGGCCTGCCACAAGAGGTACTATAACATTTTCTACACGGCTGTTAATTGAATCAATTCTGTCTCCATCCTTCACGGTTTGCTTGGAGGCCGCCACAAAAATGGACAAAATCCGACTTCAACGGACAGTTAGGACGACGGGAATCAAAATCATTGGCACCACCATACCCATTCTCGAGGACTTGCACATTGCAAGAATCAAAACCAGGGCGCAGAAAATCCTGCTGGACCCTCCCTACCATGCCCATCACCTTTTCCAGCAGGCGCTACCGATCCATGAGTACCAAATCCAGCAGACATTTAAACAGCTTCTTCCCCTGTCGTCATTAACCCTTTACACAGTAACCCAAATAGAACTGTCTAGTGCCACCATTTTTCTCATGATGATACTAGTGTAGCGTTGTTCTACCGGAGACGCATTCCTCGTTTGTTCACCTCCTTGATGACCGAGCTTCTCACCTTATCTCTAAGGGCGAGCCTGGACACCCTATGGACGAAGCTCATTTCGGAACAAAATAAAAAACAAACAATTCATATTAAAATTAGGAAATGCACAAAAATAAGCTTCCTCACTGTAAGACTTTGAATGCCCAGCAGCGTTCCCAGATAAACATCATTTTAAGGAGCTGCAGCAAATACTGATCATCATTGGATGCGGACAATTGGACCAAAATCAGACTATGGTCTGTAAAATCGCAGACACTACACGCACGTTAACTTTTCTGAAGGACTTTTTCTAAAGGAAGTCAATTATTTCTCAGGCAAAATTCATCCCGGGGAAATGACAACAGATGGTTTGACCCGAAAAGCCAACTTGCGTTTTGTCAAGGGGCGGAGTTGCGTCATTAGCCAAGTGAGGCTGATGAAGGTCCAAAGGGAGATGAGGGAGAGAAGTCGAACCCCCCGTGGCGCACCTCCTAATTATCACGTTCAGTGTCAAACGTGGAAAGAGGAAATCTCCATTGAAAAATTTGTCATCAAAATATGCTTTGTCTGTTTTGGAAACTCTCAAAAAGACGGGGGGTAATTTAATATTCGTCCGTGTGGCAACACGTCACTGATTGCCGCAATCCTGCGAGATGGTTCGTGGTGTGCCACAAAAAAAAAAAAAAATGTAAAAAAAAAACGTGCCCTGGTTCAAAAAAGTTTGAAAAGCAATGACTTAACAAAACACCGTGACAGTCATTGACATCGTCTCGCCAGTATGCTATTGTCACTAGCGGCTGGCGATATTATGATTGACTGGTAACTAGCCAATCATAATTTGCGTCAACTCTGACGTAGGCCAGGCCTGAGTGACACCAACTGGAAATCTGATTGGTTAAAGTAACAGACATTAGTTAAAACAACGAAGTGACAGTCATTGACACTAGTGTATAAAGCTCGCTAGTAGCACAAATTTTGCCCGGATCTCAAAAACTCACACGGTTCCAAAAAAATGCAGTATTTCCATTTCCAATGTAAGTAACTTACGTGATCGAGTTCAACAGAATTGCGGCGGAGGTAAGTGATTTGTCGTCATACATTTTTTCACGTTTCCTTTTGTGTGGCAAAATGACATTACTGGGTCGTGAACAAAAGCAGACTTTCAAAAATGACCGCAGTGATGTCATTCACATCCGTGCCAAAGTCAAAAGCACATCATCTCTGACTCTATTAGGGACAAAAACGACCATTTTCCACTTAATGGGAAAAAGGCAGACATTTCCCACACCAAAAATGTCTAGTGAGGGCACAATATCTAGAGATGTGACAACATTTTTCAATAATAATTTAGCACACATTTTCTAATACCATATTAAAAGTGCATTTAAATATCTTTCAAATGATGTATAGATTATTGTTCTATGACAAATAATAAGGAAATACAGTAAAGTCTCGTTATATCGATATTCAAGGGAGTCCGAAAAAATATCGATATAACCGGGACTATCGATATATCCGACCCTGTTTGCATGTAATTTTCTCCGTGCGTGCATAGAAATAGTATCGATATAACCGGGATTATCGATATATCCGATATCGATATAACGAGACTTTACTGTAATGGAATGTTTAATTTTCGAAATATGAGGGGATTTTCTGCCTGTAATTAAACAGTTAAAAAATTAAAATATGTGACCGAGTCCTTTATTACAGTTTAAACTATCATAACTTTCTTCATTTTTGGCAGGTCTTACCGAGTAATGTACCATTGAAATGTTTTTGATATCCTAAACCGGAACAGAAAACACAAGAAAAGATTGAAAATATAAATGAGCAAATATCAACGATCAAATGCAGGCATATTTTCGTCAGAAAGGAAAGAAAATTGCTAGCTGTAGAAATATAGATGCTAATGCTTCTTTTTGCTTGAAACTTGGCAGTTATGGAGAAATATATATATCCTACCACTTCTATGAGTTATAAAAATACAACTTACTCACCTTTATAAACTGTAGTGTTAGCAAAAAGATCATAAATTTCAATCAATTTCTGTTGTCCTATTGGGAAATTTCAAGAACCAGCATGGAGGGAAACGTGTAATACGTCATCATAAGCTGCATAGTTTGGGAAATCCCATGAAAAACAATTATGTACTTCACAAAAATGCAATGATATACGACTGCGAGTACAGAGTGCGCTCGCTTCACTGGACATTTCTTGTGTCATTTTTTTATTCGAGTAAAAAAAAAAAAAAATCAGGTTGAATGGACCGACGGATTAAGTGCAGTTTGTAAATGGATTGGATTTTAAATCGGATCTGTTTTCAATCAAATTAATTGAAAAAATAGTATTAAAACTTATTATATTACTTATACAGTAAAGTCTCGTTATATCGATATCGGATATATCGATAGTCCCGGTTATATCGATACTATTTCTATGCACGCACGGAGAAAATTACATGCAAACAGGGTCGGATATATCGATAGTCCCGGTTATATCGATATTTTTTCGGACTCCCTTGAATTTCGATATAACGAGACTTTACTGTATATATTATAGTATACTTACTTATACTGTAGTATACTTATAGTATACTACACTATATACCTTATTATATCTATATATCTTATTAAAATACGCTCCGTAGAAGTCATTTGAAGCGATTTTACAAATTATGGACACAACTTGTCCGGAGGCGTAGGTTGTCCTTTAAGCGGAGCTACCTGGGAAGTCGCATGTAATAAAAGAAAGAAAAAGACATATCCGCGCATCGGCAGCGATGTGGACTCTCAAGACTATTGCAGTTGAGACCCACTGGACTTAAGCCAAAATGGTCTTTGCAAGCTCCGTTCACAATTAGAAATACAGTAAAGTCTCGTTATATCGATATTCAAGGGAGTCGGAAAAAATATCGATATAACCGGGACTATCGATATATCCGACCCTGTTTGCATGTAATTTTCTCCGTGCGTGCATAGAAATAGTATCGATATAACCGGGACTATCGATATATCCGATATCGATATAACGAGACTTTACTGTATTTAGGAATGAGGAATAATGGTGGTCTCTAAGCGCCCTGCCATTGGCTGGCAATCAATTCAGGGTGTCCCCCGCCTAGTGCCCGAAGACGGCTGGGATTACAGTTGTCAGCAGATGCAAATACACATTGATGGATGTACTTTTCCCCCCTCATTTTAAAGCTCGCTGTTCCTGTCCAGACTGTGTCAGTCGCTTTGTTCTTCCAAGGCCTAACGCAGGGCCTGTTAATGCAATCAGGACTCTGACATAAAATATAATAGACGGCAAGCGTGTAAAGAGTTATTGGATGGGGATGAACGCTTTCCTCTCGGTTCCGTTCCGATTCGTTTTATTGTTCCGTCTAACCTCCCGATAGTTCGCTTTGTATGCCCTCCAAGTTGACGTCGTCGCAAAGCGGCCGCGCGTTTGAACGCTGCCGTCATCCTGGTGGCCTTGGCGGCGCATGGATGACATTTCAAGTGTGACATTAATGTCGAGACAGGTTTGCAGGAGACTGACATTGAAAGGGAACAAACTAAATACAGTAAAGTCTCGTTATATCGATATTCAAGGGAGTCCGAAAAAATATCGATATAACCGGGACTATCGATATATCCGATATCGATATAACGAGACTTTACTGTACTGTGATACCTCGGTTTACGAACTTTTTGGTTTACAAACGTTAAATATATGAACATTTTACCTTGGCATACGAACTATTTTTTGGGATACACACGGTGCGCCACAATGAGTGATGTGTCGTTCGCCAACGAGCCCGTTCTCCTAACAAGAAAATGGCAGCCGACTGTTTTTGTCCTCTATTCCTCGCCCCAGTCTTCGGTTAAAGCCACGTGATTGGTGGGGGGGCGGGTTAAACATTAAAGAGACAGGCAGATATGACAGTGAGAGAGTGAGAAAACAGATAGAAAACGATGAGATTTGGACTTGTTTCAACTTTGATAGTTCAAAGGCAGAGTGTAGACTGTAAGGTTAAAATTCACATCAATCAGGCTCCACAAACAACCGGCACAAGCCATCTGTACACTTGATGCAAAAAGCTATCATCCCACCTAAACAGAACATAATTGATGAGGAACAAGATAAAATTATCGCAGAGAAAGCACCTACAAGGGATAATTCCTCAAGGTGGTGAAAGAAGAAGGCTACGTTCCTCATCAATTGTTTAATGCTGATGAAACCGGCCACTCCATTCCATCAAGCCATCAACGACCATCACAAAGGTCAATAAAACCATTTTATTATACAGTACAGTTTATTTCTTTAATTCTAATACAATAGCACATTTATTATACATAAAATAAGGTATATTTTGTGTAGTTTTAAGGCTTATTTAGTAGAAAATGATGTTTTATGGGGACCTGGGAACGAATTATTCTCATTTTAATGGTTTCCTATGGGAAATTAATTTTTGGGATACACACTTTTCGCCTTACACCCTCTGTCTGGGAACCAATTAAGTCCGTAAGCTGTACAGCGATACCTCAGCTCATGAACTCAATTATTTCGGAGGTATCACTTTAATTAGCAATTGCAACATGCGGCTCCACGTTTTCTACAGTCGTGTACTTGGAATCACGGCTCAAGCTCTTATCATCACCATGGTTGTATACGTCACGCATCCCTTTGAAATCTTTACCGCAGCCTGGATGTCAAGTTTTCTGTAAGCCATTAAGAATGTACTTTGCGGCCTTGATTCAAGCCATCATGATATTTCCTCTCCTGGTAATGAGCGTGAGGAACAGCAACGTGGGTTGAAAGGTTCGAAACATGAAGAGGATCCGCCAAAAAGATAATCGCCGCACTTTTCCGATGATTCATCTACGCCGGAGCACCTAGCGATGATAGTAGCCGTGAACTCTGCGACATGATGACATCACGGGGGTGAGCGGAGGATGGGTAATGGAGGGGTTTTATCAGCAAGGGGTCCTGTGATGGTGGGGGTTTAATCACATGCAATGCTGTCTTTTCACCGGGGGTGAGCAAAGTACGGCTCATGGGCTCCATTCTTCCCTGGATGTCAAAATCGGGAGACTTAACTTGTATGGTGCCCGTGGCATGTACAGTGGTACCTTGGCTTACGGACTTAATTGGTTCCCAGACAGAGCGTGTAAGGTGAAAAGTGTGTATCCCAAAAATTAATTTCCCACAGGAAACTATTAAAATGAGAATAATCCGTTCCCAGGACCCCATAAAACCTAATTTTCTACTTTCTAATTTTTTGAGGATTAAACCACACAAAATATACCTTATTTTATGTATAATAAATGTGCTATGGTATTATAATGAAATAAATGAACTGTACTAAATAAATAAAGTCGTTTTATTTACCTTTGTGGTGGTCGTTGATGGAATGGAGTGGCTGGTTTTAACAGCATTAAACACTTGATGAGGAACATCGCCTTCACCATCTTGAGGAATGATCCCTTGGAGGTGCTTACTCTGCGATCATTTTACCTAGTTCCTCATCAATTGTTTTCTGTTTTGCTGGGTTGATTGATAGCTTTTTGCATCAAGTGTACAGATAGCTTGTGCGGGTTATTTGTGGAGCCTGATTGATGGGCTATTTTAACCTTGCAATCTAGCCTTTGAAATGTCAATAAAGTTGAAACGAGTCCAAATTTCACTGTTTTCTATCCATTTTCACACTCTCTCTCGCTGTCGTCTGCCTGTCTCATTAATGTTTAAACCACCTCCCCTCACTGCTGCGTTCTTGACCAATCACATGGCTTTAACCGAAGACTGGGGGCTGCCATTTCCTTGTTAGGAGAACAGGCCTGTTCGCAAACGTCATTGTGGCGCTCCGTATGTATCCCGAAAAATTATTCATTTGCCAAGGTAAAATTTTCATAAATTTAACATTCGTAAACCGAGGTATCACTGTAGGTAAAACAAGTTTTTGGGGTACATATCAGATTAAGAGCAAACAACGCTTACTTTGAAATAAGATATTTCATCTTATTGGATTTGTGTTTTATTATTATGTATCAGGCAATACGATGACTGCTACAATAAATGAGTTTTAATGTAATTCTCTCTGAAGTTAAAACCAACAGGAGTTGGTGTGATTGATTTCTCAGGGTTGGATAGGGTTTTAATTAAATTTTCCCATGCCGTATGCCACGGAATGGCAACATTTCCGTTTTGGATTCAAAAGTGGCCAACGTTGCAAGAACACGGGAGCTCTTGGATGGCAAAGCTACTCTCTCTTCCAGACCTCATGTTTATAGACGCAGAGCTCTCAAACTCGCCATAATACCAACGTTGGGAGGAAGTAAGACCAACGTGAATCTCAAATTTAACGCAGTGTCTGGCAAGTGGTGTTTAAAATGCTATTTGACCACAGCTTAGCTTAGCTACACAAAAAAGATAATGCTATTTATTTTTCATTGTCAAGTAAATTATTGCCAAAAACCAGTGGAGGACCATCAAGGGCAGCAAAGCCTTCTCTGCTGGCCTAAAAATATCTAACTCACGGTCTGAATTGTATTTTGTCTATGAATTCTTATGAAATACAGTGATACCTCAGTTTACGAATGCTTTAGCTCCCGAACTTTTCGGTTTACGAACATATATTATATATATATATATGTATATTTTGTGTAGTTTTAAGGCTTATTTAGTCGAAAATTAAGTTTTATGGAGACCTGGAAACAGATTATTCTCAGTTTTAATGGTGTCCTATGGCAAATTAATGTTTGGGATACACACTTTTTGCCTTACACATAATTTCTGGGAGCCAATTAAGTTCGTAAGCTGAGATATCACTGTATTGTCAAAAACCAGTGTCGGACTGTCAAGGCCAGCAAAGCCTTCTCTGCTGGCTGGCCTAAAAATATCTGAATCACGGACTGATGTGAATTACATTTTGTTCATGAATTCTTATGAAATAATTCCAACTTGTCTTTCAGCGTTTTTTCATTACTTTTCCCCTGTTGCGCTGCTTCCAGATGTACTTCTTTCATCTGTACTTCTTTGAAGGTGTCGGACGTTTCACTTCTCCTCCACATAGAGCTTTGGTTCTTCATCTTGTTGGAGACACCAAATCCCACCAGTTTCAGTCACCTAACCCTTCTTTCAATGACTGTGCCCAGTAACTGCAGACCAGACTGAGGCGGAACCGACTCACCGAGCCCCTAGGGTTCGATTGAACCCAGTTTAAGAACCACTGACATAGAGGGGAGCCAGATAAGGTGGCTCAGACATCTGATTAGAATGCCTCCTGGACGCCTCCCTGTTGAGGTGTTCCAGGCATGCCCCACTGGAGAGACTATGTCACCAGCTGGCCTGGGAACGCCTCGGCGTCCGCCAGGAAGAGCTGGAAGAGGCTGGGGAGAGGGAAGTCTAGGCTTCCCTATTGAAGCTGCTGCCCCTACAACTTGAGATGGATACTGCGATACAATATAAGGATGGTCCAAAAATAGGCTCGGAACACCACTGTCCATTGCAATAGCCGCATGTACCTGAAAGCGGTACAATGACATCATATGATATTCATTTTTTGCTTCACATTTTTGAGTGTTGATGATGAACATAGCTTGGATGCCAGAAACATAAGCACTGCTAAACTAATCCCCGGAGCTTCAGCTCATATGGGACACATTGAGACGTGACCGCAGCCTGAATGGGATCTACCCCACGTTCAGGGCCTTCCTGAGCCCACACAACTTGAAGGGGAAGACACTGATTCTCGCCACGCACGGCTGATGTCGGATGAAAATCTGCCTGGGGTCGGCGGTTGGGTGGTTTACGCATGTACAGTACACTCTAATTATTTTACATAGTAGTGGGAAGTACCTCTATGTAAGGCTCTCAGTCGTACAGGAGTGGTCCATTGAGGAAAAGGTTTCATCAGCCATCATCTGTACTTCTTGAAGGTGTTGGAGTTTTCGTTCATCATCCGAAGAGCTTCGTCAGCGAACTAAAGTTGTGCGGGTAACCCTTGTCCTGTATCCCAAATTGACGGAGGTAGGAGTGCCAGATCTCTGCTCTGATAGGTCCCTATTCCCTTCCCTTGTGCCCATCTGATAGAACAATAGAGGTAATCAGATTGGCTAATAAGGTGAAACCAGACCCAAGGATAGAACAGAAGAGGTAATCAGATTGGCTAATGACGTGAAACCAGAGGCAAGGATAGAACAATAGAGGTAATGAGATTGGCAACCTTAGAGCAGGAACCTATCAGAGCAAGGGTCTGGCACAGGCACCTATCAGAGTAGAGGTCTGGCACAGCTAGATAGATAGCTGTATAGCTAATAGATAGCTAGCTAAACACCATATACAGTATACAGAAAAAGTTTGAAAACACCATTAATTGAGTGTGTGCCTTATACTCCCGTGCACCTTATATATCGGAAACTACGGTACTTTTGCCAACTGTTATTCCACATGTCATCACTGGCAGGCTAATGTTTCAGTTTGGCCAGGAAGTGGCCTCGGACTGAAGTGAGGAAGCTTGGCCATCAAGACCTCACATAAGCCCAGTCGCCAGTCACTCTTCGCGAGTCACTCCCAACATGAAGCAGCTGCGTTTCATCTTCTCCGCCGCTTATTGAAAATATTCGAGCTTCGGTCAACAACCCCACGGCTTAAATGCTCCAGAGAAGCTCGGGTGACTTTTTTTATGAAGAACCAACCCTTGGCTTCCCAGTCTGAGATCACATCTTGAGCAGAGCCAAGAAGACATTAGGCCTAATCACCGTAATCCAATCCAAGTGTTGCAGGTTAGCGAGAGCCGAGTTCCAAAAAGGAGCTTTCTCGTTCATCTTTATGAGCTGATACTTAACTGCGATGCAGTTCCATTGACATTTTTACAGGCGATCTGGTCGTCGCACTTATATCGACATTTTTACAGACGATCTGGTCGTCGCACTTATATCGACATTTTTACAGACGATCTGGTCGTCGCACTTATATTGACATTTTTACAGACAATTTGGTCGTCGCACTTATTTCGACATTTTTACAGACGATCTGGTCATCGCAGTTCCATTGACATATTTAGAGACGATCTGGTCATCACAGTTCCATTGACATTTTTACAGACGATCTGGTCATTGCACTTATATTGACATTTTTACAGACGATCTGGTCGTCGCACTTATATCGACATTTTTACAGACGATCTGGTCGTCGCACTTATATCGATATTTTTACAGACGATCTGGTCGTCGCACTTATATTGACATTTTTACAGACAATTTGGTCGTCGCACTTATTTCGACATTTTTACAGACGATCTGGTCATCGCAGTTCCATTGACATATTTAGAGACGATCTGGTCATCACAGTTCCATTGACATTTTTACAGACGATCTGGTCATTGCACTTATATTGACATTTTTACTGACAATTTGGTCGTCGCACTTATTTCGACATTTTTACAAACGATCTGGTCATCGCAGTTCCATTGACATTTTTACAGACGATCTGGTCGTCACACTTATATTGATATTTTTAGAGACGATCTGGTCATCGCAGTTCCATTGACATTTTTACAGACGATCTGTTCATCGAACTTATGTTGACATTTTTACAGACGATCTTATTGTCGCACTTATATTGATATTTTTACAGACAATCTGGTCGTCGCAGTTCCATTGACATTTTTACAGACGATCTGGTCCTGTTCTCTTCAAGCCTTCCTGTGATGTTTGGGGTCAATTGGACACTTTCATCCATTTTCTTTCGTGCGTGTCCTCATTATGGTCCAAAGTCAGCTGCAGCCTAACCTGTCTTCTTCAAATGTGTGTCTTCGGGTTCGGGGGGGGGGGCAATGACATTGTTGCTTCTGTATGTTTCAAGTACTGACCGACATGACCTCATATGAACCTCCCCACCGGGTTGCGGGCCGGTCAGAGTTTAATAGTGAAACCAAAGCTCAGGCCTCCTGATGCGGCAGTGGCGTTATGACCTCAGTGACGTGGCAAACTGAATGTTTTCAAAGAATGTCGGCTTTGATTTATTTGTTTGGTCCCACTGTGTAACTGGAGACACCTCTTAACGCTGGCCATCTTTCTTGAAGGACCTTGAGGGGGGGGGGGGGGGGGGGGCATTCTAGAGTCTTCCAAATCCATATTAAGCATTGTTTACAGTGTTTTGATACTTGAGTCATTTGTGTAGACTTAACATGTTAGCAGCAAGACATTTTGTTGAAGTCGGTTGAGGAGTTTTATCCCATTTACTCAGTCAATGCCGCACATTTAGTCAGGAATTGAAAAGTGTAACGTGGAGCGCCGTTCCCAAATTTGTTCGGGTTTTGTTTTTTCTCATGGTGGTTCCGATAAAGCGCTGGTCAGACCTCTGGCATTGTTATTCCCTTCCACAAGGGGCAGCATTTCCCTTTTTTCTATGTTAGCGCTTTGTACCAGCTTCAGCTGTTGTTAAAGCCCGATATAAACCAATATGTATACGCTGCAATGAATGTTGATGTCGTCCTAAAACTCAATATCCTGTGGCAAAAAAGCCATTGAAGGCACGTGTTTTTGCCCTGTGAGAGAGAATTGGAAATTTTACCGGTTAAACAAACAGTCCCATTGATAAAATACAGGGTGACCCAAAAAGATGCGTACCCATAAAAATTACAATTGATGCTTTGATTAAAAAGCTATTTATTTTAAATTATAACCACACATTATTCCGTTTATGGAAGACCATTCACCAGCGTTTCGGGAGAAAACGCTGCTGCAGTGAGGGACTCAGTAGGACGCATCTTTTTCGGTCGCCCTCCCGAAAGAGGAGTGTGTCAAAGTGATTGACAACTTTGTCAGACGTGTACAGGTTTGCTTGCAACCAAATGGTGGACATTTGGAACACATGTTGAGAAAACCATACATCGACTAAAAATGGACAGAAATAGCTGAAACTCTGGTAAATAGTCTTCCATAAACTGAATAATGTGTGGTTGTAATTTGAAATAAATAGCTTTTTAATCAAAGCCATAATTGAAATTTTTATGGGTATGCATCTATTTGGGTCACCCTGTAGTTTAGGTTACGGGTACATTAACCATGCACTACTGACTGATTTTGAAGGCCCTTTGTCTATTAAATGGTCATGAAAATAAGGCTAAAACCTGATTGATCCACAAAATATACTGGAAGTGAGGATGTTCAGCCAAGAGAAACAACAAAATGGAGAATGAAAGACTGCTAGACACAGTTGGCAATAAATCGTCAGGTATAAAGTTCTGATCCTTGCAGGACGTCCGAAATTATCGACTACACAGGGAAGCGTTTGATAAATTATTTGATGTGGCGCAACTCCATAAACCGCTCTTACAGTCGTCTATTTGTAGAAACAACATTCAAAAGGCAGTTCGGGACTCGGAATCCTTTTGCCTGTACATGATATTATAATATCAAAAATAGACACTTGTGATTGATAGAATGTGGCTGGATATGTTCTTACATGTGTATTTTTAGCTACAGCAAAGCAAAAGTGCCCAAATAAAAAAATACAATAAAATAATGAGAGTTAAATATATGTTTTTGAAGATAAAGACCACAATCATACAGCGAAAGATAAATCATTGCTGCATGAATATGTGAGCAGCCAAAAGCTAACATGCTTGCTCGCCGTAGTTTTCAAATCCAGCATGTCGATATGAAACTACAAAATTGAGAGTTTTCATTTAAAATGTCGCTATCCTACTGCTTCTCCTCATTCACTCCCAGACACTGACGTGCCAGGGTTTTTGTCATTGTCACTTGAATTCCAGGACCCACAGAATATTCAGTTTTAGGACGATGCAGCGTTAGAAACCTTAGAGTCTAAGGTTTAGACTCTCTTCTGTCATCAGGAAAAAGATGGACAAATGATGGCTGGATGGATAGACGGATGGACGGAGAGACGGTCTGGGGGGTTAGGTGGACGATGGACGGACGAACTGATGGAAGGATGGATGGATGGATGCATGGATGGACAGTCTGGGGGGGTTGGACGGACGGATGATGGCTGGATCGTCTCACAATGGAGAAATTTACATTTCACAGCAGCAAAAACAAATTACAGGAGCTGCTGTAAAGGCAGCCACTCACGCAGCGCCATCTTGAAGTTAAAAAAAAATAACAATAAACAAATAATGTGACACAACACAGCTGAAGCTGTATGTAATTTAGTTTATTGACGTCGGTTGCACCGCTCTGGCTTTGACTTGCTTCGAATGCACCGAGGCCCTGGTGATCACGCCATGGTCACCGAAGACAAAACCATTGAAGGCCTTAAAGGACAACCGACACCATTTTTTATTTCCTAACTGACATCAGAAAAACTTTTATCGCATCTAAAATACCCAAAACACGCAGTATGATATTTTTAGTCCAATCTAAAACACAAATAAAAATGACTTAGTGTCCCAAAACTGCCACAAATGAGCTCGGACAGTCCCGCCCCCTTTGTTCGTGATGTCACGTCAGGATACTCCTTCACAAACTGCCTTGCTCCAGAATCAAAACAATGGCTTCCGATTCGGAGAAGATGCTTTCTTGTTCCTCATGCAGTTATGAATATGATTCAAATAGTTCTGAAGAGGAAAGCATACATGTTTGCAATCCATTAAAGAAGTCCTTCCGTAGCGATGAAACGGGTGAAGATCTGGACTCCGTTGTAGCGCCCAGAAAATGCACAAGATGGCGCACAAGCTCCCGTTGGAAATTAGCTGATTTGTCTGCTGGGAATTTATGTCAACTTACACCTTCTTTATGCGTGTTACCGCAATTGGCTGCGACACACAACGATTCATCATCGCATTATTTCTGTCGTTTTCCTTCTAATTTCGCCATCAACACGGTGTTTTCAGACGAAACAAATTACCCAAAATGCAAAAAAATTGAGCTGCGAATTGGGTATTTTCAGAAAGTCCCGCCCCCAGTCCGTGACGTCACGCCAAGACGTCTTGCATTGCTCGAGAATCAAAACAATGGCTTCAGATTCCGAGAATATGCTTTCTAGTTACTCATCCAGTTATGAATATGATTCAAATAGTTCTGAAGAGGAAAGCATACATGTTTGCAATCCATTAAAGAATTCATTCCGTGTCATTTTGAGGCAAACGGGCGGGGGGAATGTCTCACCCAAAAAGAGGCAACAAAATGGACACTGAGCTGTGAGGAATGAATCAGCCTGTTTCCACAGGGTGATAAATGATTTCCACGGAGCTTGGACTCCCTCTGCTGGCGGCTTTTGGATGTAACACACGGTTAAAAAAAAAAAACAGTACAGCAAAATACATTGACGTGATGGAAAGACGCTACAATGCGTCTTTTTTACATCAGGAGACGTTCCTTTTCTGCCGTGAGGACTCGTCACCAACTCAAAAACAAGACTTCCTGAATGTTCGTTCAGTGCGAGTCTTAAAACGTAAAATATAGCTATACATGCGCTCAGTAGAAGTCATTTGACAAATTATGGACGCAACTTGTCCGGAGGTGTCGGTTGTCCTTTAAACGTGAGTTCAGGAAATGTTCCTTTGAATCTTTTCCTCTGCAAAAAACAAAAAAAAGTAAGGAGGAAATGTTTGTTTTTCCAGTGACTTCCGATAGAACAGGAGGCATTCCGAAACGCTGATTCACAACCGCAGAGGTCGCTTTAACTAAACATATGCAAAGAAAGGGTCAGATGAATGACGGCTGTTGAATAACTTCCACAACTGGAAGACGGGAAAAAAAACACAAAGTCCGACGCATTTCGATTACAGTTATGTAACTTTTTATATGACTTTCAAGTGTAATCCATTCTGTGACCAGTCTCATAACGTGATCGATTTTCGATGGACTTTCCGATCCGCTTTATCCTCCTCTTGAAGAAGAAGAAGAAGAAGAAGAAGAAGAAGAAGAAGAAGAAGGAAGAAGAAGACTGTCATTACAAAAATAGGAATACAGTGATACCTCAGCTTACGATCTTAATTGGTTCCCAGAAAGTGTGCGTAAGGCAAAAAGTTTGTCCGCCAAACATTAATTTCCCATCGGAAACCATTAAATATGAGAATAATTTGTTCCCAGGTCCCCATAAAACATAATATTCTCCTAAATAACCCAGAAAACTACACAAAATATACCTCATCTTACGAACTTAATTGGTTCCCAGAAAGTGTAAGGTGAAAAGTGTGTCGTCCTAACATTAATTTCCCATAGGAAACCATTTAAATGAGAATAATCCGTTTCCAGGTCCCCATAAAACATCATTTTCTATTAAATAAGCCTGAAAACTATACAAAATATACCTCAGTTTACGAACTTAATTGGTTCCCAGAAAGTGTAAGGCAAAAAGTTTGTCCGCCAAACATTAATTTCCCATCGGAAACCATTAAATATGAGAATAATTTGTTCCCAGGTCCCCATAAAACATAATATTCTCCTAAATAACCCAGAAAACTACACAAAATATACCTCATCTTACAAACTTAATTGGTTCCCAGAAAGTGTAAGGTGAAAAGTGTGTCGTCCAAACATTAATTTCCCATAGGAAACCATTAAAATGAGAATAATCCGTTTCCAGGTCCCCATAAAACATCATTTTCTATTAAATAAGCCTGAAAACTATACAAAATATACCTCAGTTTACGAACTTAATTGGTTCCCAGAAAGTGTAAGGCAAAAAGTTTGTCCGCCAAACATTAATTTCCCATAGGAAACCATTCAAATGAGAATAATCCGTTTCCAGGTCCCCATAAAACATCATTTTCTATTAAATAAGCCTGAAAACTACACAAAATATACCTCATCTTACGAATTTAATTGGTTCCCAAAAAGTGCAACGTGAAAAATTGGTTCCCAGAAAGTGTAAGGTGAAAAGTGTGTCGTCCAAACATTAATTTCCCATAGGAAACCATTCAAATGAGAATAATCCGTTTCCAGGTCCCCATAAAACATCATTTTCTATTAAATAAGCCTGAAAACTATACAAAATATACCTCAGTTTACGAACTTAATTGGTTCCCAGAAAGTGTAAGGCAAAAAGTTTGTCCGCCAAACATTAATTTCCCATCGGAAACCATTAAATATGAGAATAATTTGTTCCCAGGTCCCCATAAAACATAATTTTCTCCTAAATGAGCCTGAAAACTACACAAAATATACCTCATCTTACAAAATTAATTGGTTCTCAAAAAGTGTAAGGTGAAAAGTGTCTTCCAAACATTAATTTCCCATAGGAAACCATTCAAATGAGAATAATCCGTTTCCAGGTCCCCATAAAACATCATTTTCTATTAAATAAGCCTGAAAACTATACAAAATATACCTCAGTTTACGAACTTAATTGGTTCTCAGAAAGTGTAAGGCAAAAAGTTTGTCCGCCAAACATTAATTTCCCATCGGAAACCATTAAATGAGAATAATCCGTTTCCAGGTCCGCATAAAACATCATTTTCTAATAAATAAGCCTGAAAACTATACAAAATATACCTCAGTTTACGAACTTAATTGGTTCCCAGAAAGTGTAAGGTGAAAAGTGTGTCGTCCAAACATTAATTTCCCATAGGAAACCATTAAAATGAGAATAATCCGTTTCCAGGTCCCCATAAAACATCATTTTCTATTAAATAAGCCTGAAAACTATACAAAATATACCTCAGTTTACGAACTTAATTGGTTCCCAGAAAGTGTGTGTAAGGCAAAAAGTTTGTCCGCCAAACATTAATTTCCCATCGGAAACCATTAAATATGAGAATAATTTGTTCCCAGGTCCCCATAAAACATAATATTCTCCTAAATAACCCAGCAAACTACACAAAATATACCTCATCTTACGAACTTAATTGGTTCCCAGAAAGTGTAAGGTGAAAAGTGTGTCGTCCAAACATTAATTTCCCATAGGAAACCATTAAAATGAGAATAATCCGTTTCCAGGTCCCCATAAAACATCATTTTCTATTAAATAAGCCTGAAAACTATACAAAATATACCTCAGTTTACGAACTTAATTGGTTCTCAGAAAGTGTAAGGCAAAAAGTTTGTCCGCCAAACATTAATTTCCCATAGGAAACCATTCAAATGAGAATAATCTGTTTCCAGGTCCCCATAAAACATCATTTTCTATTAAATAAGCCTGAAAACTATACAAAATATACCTCAGTTTACGAACTTAATTGGTTCCCAGAAAGTGTAAGGCAAAAAGTTTGTCCGCCAAACATTAATTTCCCATCGGAAACCATTAAATATGAGAATAATTTGTTCCCAGGTCCCCATAAAACATAATATTCTCCTAAATAACCCAGAAAACTACACAAAATATACCTCATCTTACAAACTTAATTGGTTCCCAGAAAGTGTAAAGTGAAAAGTGTGTCGTCCAAACATTAATTTCCCATAGGAAACCATTAAAATGAGAATAATCCGTTTCCAGGTCCCCATAAAACATCATTTTCTATTAAATAAGCCTGAAAACTATACAAAATATACCTCAGTTTACGAACTTAATTGGTTCCCAGAAAGTGTAAGGTGAAAAGTGTGTCGTCCAAACATTAATTTCCCATAGGAAACCATTAAAATGAGAATAATCCGTTTCCAGGTCCCCATATAACATCATTTTCTATTAAATAAGCCTGAAAACTATACAAAATATACCTCAGTTTACGAATTTAATTGGTTCCCAAAAAGTGCAACGTGAAAAGTGTCTTCCAAACATAAATTTCCCATAGGAAACCATTACAAATGTGAATAATCCGTTTCCAGGTGCCCATAAAACATCCTTTTCTATTAAATAAGCCTGAAAACTATACAAAATATACCTCAGTTTACGAACTTAATTGGTTCCCAGAAAGTGTAAGGTGAAAAGTGTGTCGTCCAAACATTAATTTCCCATAGGAAACCATTAAAATGAGAATAATCCGTTTCCAGGTCCCCATAAAACATCATTTTCTGTTAAATAAGCCAGAAAACTACACAAAATATACCTCATCTTACGAATTTAATTGGTTCCCAAAAAGTGCAACGTGAAAAGTGTCTTCCAAACATAAATTTACCATAGGAAACCATTACAAATGTGAATAATCCGTTTCCAGGTGCCCATAAAACATCCTTTTCTATTAAATAAGCCTGAAAACTATACAAAATATACCTCAGTTTACGAACTTAATTGGTTCCCAGAAAGTGTAAGGTGAAAAGTGTGTCGTCCAAACATTAATTTCCCATAGGAAACCATTAAAATGAGAATAATCCGTTTCCAGGTCCCCATAAAACATCATTTTCTATTAAATAAGCCTGAAAACTATACAAAATATACCTCAGTTTACGAATTTAATTGGTTCCCAAAAAGTGCAACGTGAAAAGTGTCTTCCAAACATAAATTTCCCATAGGAAACCATTACAAATGTGAATAATCCGTTTCCAGGTGCCCATAATTTTTCTTTTGTGTCCTCTTCGGTTTAACACTAGCCTGTGGTGGGGTCTTTTTTTGGCCCCATAATAGCAAAAGTACTCCACTCGATAACAAACCACTTCTGCAGTCAGAAAAATTGGGGTGTGGAAAACTAGTGCGGCAGCCACGGTGGTGCTCCGCGTGTCTTTCCCGAAAACTAATTTGTATGTCGAGATTATATTCTCGCCAATTTAATGTTCGTAAAGCAAAACGTTCGCTAGCTAAATCGTTCGTAAACTGAGGTATCACTGTACTTGAATTTGCTTACGGTGAGTCGGTTTTTTTTTAACAAATGACATAAAAAAGCTATGGACACACGGGCGCATGAATAGATGCTCTTTATTCCACCTGAAAACATTGTTGTTCTTCAGGGAGCTTGTGGTCTCAAAGTGCTTTGGCACGTTGCCTTTTGGCTATTTCATGTAGAAAATCGTACGGTGGAGGCTTCCTTGCTTGTTTTTGGAACAAAGTCCAAGGCAGCACGTCAGACGATGCCGACGGATGTTTGTAAAATAATCCCGCTAGCTGTTGTTAACTCATTCGCTGCCATTCCTGAAAGTTAATTGAAAAGTGTGACGTGGGTGGAGCGCCGTTCCCAAATTTCTTTGGGTTTTGTTTTTTTTCTTACTTGGGTGCTGATAAAGCGCTGCTCAGATCTCTTGCAGTGTTTTCCTCTTTCACGAGGGGGCAGCAATTGCCTTTTGTCCAGGTTAGCGCTTTGTTACAGCTTCAGCTGGTTTTAAAGGACAACCGACACCATTTTTTTTTGTTTCCTAAATGACATCAGAAAGACGTTTTATAGCATCTAAAACAACCAAAATGATATTTTTAGTCAAATGCAAAACACCAATAAAAATGACTTCAAGTGTCTAAAAAGTACTTTAATTTGAAACAGGAAGTGGCCTGCTTCAGAAGTTCCCGCCCCCAGTTCGTGACGTCACGCCAAGACGTCTTGCTTTGCTGAAAAATCAAAACAATGGCTTCAGATTGGGAGAAGATGCTTTCTTGTTACTCATCCAGTTATGAATATGATTCAAATAGTTCTGAAGAGGAAAGCATACAAGTTTGCAATCGATTAAAGAATTTATTCCGTGCCATCTTGGGGCAATAGGGGGGGGAAATGTAGCACTAAAAAAGAGGCAGAAAATGGCAACAAAGCTCCGTGTATGGAATGAATCAGCCCGTTTCCACAGGCTGATTAATTCCTTACACGGAGCTTTGTCACCCTCTTCTGCCTCTTTTTGGTGCAACACGAAGTTTTCAGACCAAACAAGTACAGCAAAATGCATTGACGTGATGGAAGGACTGTTACAATGTGTCCTTTTTTCGGTGAGGGGCGTTCCTTCAGTGACGTAGGGTGAGGACTCGTCACCAACTCAAAAACAAGACTTCCGGAATGTTCAGCGCGAGACTTAAAAGGTAAAATAAAGCTTTAATATGCGCTGGAATCTTTGTAAAATACGCACAGTACAAGTCATTTGAAGCCATTTTACAAATTATGGACACAACTTGTTCGGAGATGTCGGTTGTCCTTTAAAACACTATATGAATCAATGTTTGTATTGTGTTTTGTACAGCCATCCCCATTTCAAGCTCAAATAACTCCAGACCCATATAGTTTAGGAATTATTATTTTTTTCTGATGAAAAAAGAGAGTTTCAAGTTTCTAATACTTCTATTGAATATTTATGTCGTCCTAAAACTCAATATTCTGCGCGACTTGAAATTTGAGTGAAAATGCCAAAAACCCTGGCACCGGAGTCAATTTTGACACACTTTTGTACATCATCTGGCAATGAATGAGTTAAAATGATCACTTTATAAATAAAACAGCACTTCAAGATGGCGCCGCGAGAGTGGCTGCCTTTCCAGCAGCTCCTGTATTTTGTTTTTCTACTTCTTTCTTTCCTTTCCTCTTCCTTTCATAACTTTGCTGCTGTGTTACTTCCGGGTAGAGTGAACGCTAGCGCGAACGGCTGCCGCTGCTTACACTCGCAAAAAAAATCCTGTGACTGTATTATTATTAGCTAGCTACTTGCATGCAAATCTATTAGCTCTAGCTCTAGCTAGATGTCTATTAGCAATCTTTTAACTCTAGCTAGCTATCAATTAGCTATCTAGCTAGCTTTCTGTCTATTTGAGTTACCGCCGGGTTGAGTGAAGGTTGGTGCGTGTGGCTGCCGCTGCTCACCCACAGAAAAATTTATCCTGTGACTGTAAAGTGACCTTGAGAGTTTTGAAAGGCGCTTAGAAATGAAATTTATGATGATTATTATTCTTAAATGTACTTGCATGCAAATCTATTAGCTCTAGCTCTAGCTAGATGTCTATTAGCAATCTTTTAGCTCTAGCTAGCTATCAATTAGCTATCTAGCTAGCTTTCTATCTATTTGAGTTACTTCTGTGTTGAGTGAACGCTGGCGCATGTGGCTGCCACTGCTCACCCACAGAAAAAAACGTACCCTGTGACTGTGAAGTGACCTTGAGAGTTTTGAAAGGCGCTTATGAATGAAATGGATTATTATTATTATTATTATTATTATTATTATTATTATTACTTGTCCTGGCAATTTTGCAGCAAATCGACAAAGGAGCGTTTTGGTCGCCAAGGAAACATGGCGGCAGATTTATGATGTTTGAAGGTGAACCAGATGCTGACTACTGGATGTTCTTCCCCGAGAAAATATGTTTCGAAAGTACGGTTTTATTAAAGAAAGAAAGAAAGAAAGCCGAATATGAAAGAGACGCTACAACTTAGAATTTGGTTTGACTTGTCCGGACAAATTTACGGTCAACGCTCGACGAGAATAACTCAATCCAAGTGCTGTGAAAACAGTGCTGACTCTCACAGTAAAGCAGGACAAACGTATTGAGGCAGTGGTGGGGCGTCAGGGCCTGCAAGGCCTTCTCTGCTGGCCTAAAAATATCTGAATCACACACTTATGTAAATTATATTTTGTCAATGAATTCTTATGAAATATTTCCAAATTTTCTTTCAGTTTAACTTTCATTACTTTTCCCACTGTTGTGCTGTTTCCAGATGTGTTTACGTATTAAAGCATTTAAAGGACAACCGACACCACCGGACAAGTTGCGTCCATAATTTGTAAAAATGACTTCAAATGACTTCTACTGAGCGTATTTGACAAAAATTCCACCGCATATAGCTATATTTTATCTTTTCGCGCTGAATATTCAGGAAGTCTTGTTTTCAAGTTGATGACGATTCCTTATGTGACGTCACGTAAGGAACGCCGCTGACCGAGAAAGCGACACACAATGCATTTTGGGTACTTTTTTTTCATCTGAAAACACCGTATTGATGGCGAAATTAGAAGGGAAACTACATAAATAACGCGATGGTGCTGTTGCTTTCACCAATCAGATTTCAAGTTCAGATTTTTTAATTCTTGGGTGTCGATACAGCACTGGCCATGGCCACTGGCAATGTTTTTTCTTTTCCACGAGGGGGCAGCATTTGCCTTTTGTCAATGTTAGCGCTTTGTTCCGGCTTCAGTTGTTGTTAAATATAAACCAATATTGCAATGTATTGCATTGTATTTTGGACAGCTGCCCTCATTTCAATCTCATATAACTCCAGACCCATATAACTTAGGAATTAACTTTTTTATGTTAGTGCATTGTTCCAGTTTCAGATGTTGTTAAAGTGCGATACAAACCAATATGTATGTATGTATGTATTGCATTGTATTTTGGACAGCTGCCCTCATTTCAAGCTCATAACTCCAGACCCATATAACTTAGGAATTAACTCTTTGTTTTCCATATTAGCACTTTGTTCCAGTTTCAAATGTTGTTAAATTGCTATTTAAACCAATATGTGTATGTATTGCATTGTATTTTGGACAGCTGCCCTCATTTCAAGCTCATATAACTCCAGACCCATATGTATGTATTGCATTGTATTTTGGACAGCTGCCCTCATTTCAAGCTCATAACTCCAGACCCATATAATTTAGGAATTAACTATTTTTTTCCATGTTAGCACTTTGTTCCAGTTTCAAATGTTGTTAAAGTGCAATTTAAACCAATATGTGTATGTATTGCATTGTATTTTGGACAGCCGCCCTCATTTCAAGCTCATATAACTCCAGATTCATATAATTTAGGAATGAATGTTTTTCCCTTCCATGAGGGGGCAGCATTTGCCTTTAGTCCATGCTAGCGCTTTGTTACAGCTTCAGCTATTGTCAGTATGTATTTTTTTATTGTATTTTGTACAGCTGCCCCTATTTCAAGGTCAGATAACTCCAGACGCATATAATTTAGGAATTAACTAGAGGAATTAACTAGAGAGTCTAAGGTTTGTAACGCTTTATTGAATGTTTATGTAATCCTATAACTCAAGATTCTGTGGGTCCTGGAATTCAAGTGACAATGACAAAAACCCTGGCACTGAAGTAGACA
This sequence comes from Hippocampus bargibanti, assembly GCF_051943395.1. Taxonomy (NCBI): domain Eukaryota; kingdom Metazoa; phylum Chordata; class Actinopteri; order Syngnathiformes; family Syngnathidae; genus Hippocampus; species Hippocampus bargibanti. Next base: position 35,559,782 of record NC_142735.1, on the reverse strand, counting down.
TATTTTGGCATGAATGTAAAACTGAAAATAGCGTCTTCACATTTTTGTTTTTATGGAGTGTTTTTGATCGACCCAGATTCATTTAATCCCGATAAACTAATTAGAAATTAGCCTTTGGTTCCAACTCATCGCCTTGTGTTCACACAATGGCGCTACCAGGCAATATCCCCATGACAACATCGGTACACAAGACTGACGCGCTAGCGCATTAATATTTCTTTTATTGCAAACATATTTCTCACCGTGAATATGCCACGCACCGTGTTTCGGCTTGATTGAAAACATACTTTTGGATGAGCCACGCAGTAAGGGAGCAGGATTTGGAAAAGCCTGGAAATGACTACGGAGACCAAAAAGAAATAAAAAAATAAGGTTGAAAGGGGGTTGGTTAAGGCAGTGGGGGGTTTCGCTGGCTGGATTTTGTTGTATTGCGTCAGAGCGCCATGCCAAAGTTCGAGGCAAGGTTAATAAGTTGGACCAAGTACATGACATCAACCCCACACTGAGGAGCCAAAGGCACTTTGTGCGCGTGTGTGTGCATGTGCTAGTGGCTGGCTGTTTGCTAACTGGCTATTAGCTGTCTATTCGCTAGCTATTGGCTATCTATTCGCGAGCTAATGGCTAGCGAATAGATCGGTATATTTTGTGTATTGTGTCTTTTTTTAAACCTCTTCTATTGTCTGAGACCGTTGCTATTTATTCACTAGCTAATAGCTATCTATTCGCTAGCTAATGGCTAGCGAATAGATCGGTATATTTTGTGTATTGTGTCTTTTTTTAAACCTCTTCTATTGCCTGAGACCGTTGCTATTTATTCACTAGCTAATAGCTATCTATTCGCTAGCTAATGGCTAGCAAATAGATCGGTATATTTTGTGTATTGTGTACTTTTTCAAACCTCTTCTATTGCCTGAGACCGTTGCTATTTATTCACTAGCTAATAGCTATCTATTCGCTAGCTAATGGCTAGCGAATAGATCGGTATATTTTGTGTATTGTGTACTTTTTTCAACCTCTTCTATTGCCTGAGACCGTTGCTATTTATTCGCTAGCTAATAGCTATCTATTCACTACCTAATGGCGAGCGAATAGATAGGTATATTTTGTCTATTGTGTATTTTTTTCAACCTCTTCTATTGCCTGAGACCGTTGCTATCTATTTGCTAGCTAATAGCTAGCTATTGGCTATCTATTCGCTAGCCAATGGCTCGCGAATAGATCGGTATATTTTGTGTATTGTGTACTTTTTCCAACCTCTTCTATTGCCTGAGAACGTTGCTATCTATTCGCTAGCTAATAGCTAGCTATTGGCTATCCATTCACTACCTAATGGCGAGCGAATAGATAGGTATATTTTGTCTATTGTGTATATTTTTTCAACCTCTTCTATTGCCTGAGACCGTTGCTATCTATTTGCTAGCTAATAGCTAGCTATTGGCTATCTATTCGCTAGCCAATGGCTCGCGAATAGATAGGTATATTTTGTGTATTGTGTACTTTTTTCAACCTCTTCTATTGCCTGAGACCGTTGCTATCTATTTGCTAGCTAATAGCTATCTATTTTATTTTTATTTGAATATAGTCCATGACCAATCCTATATTCCCTCTCTGAGAGTTTCAAAATAAAACATTCAGGCGAAAGAACTGTAGCACACAGTAAACTACCAAGGCTAAGCCACCACTAATATATAACTAGCGGGGGCCAACAATACCAATAAAACTAACAATAGCCACAAACCAGGAAACCACTTTGTACTGTATTTACAATAGCAGAGTGTGCTAATATAAGGGCTAACATAACTGATAAAACTGGCTATTTTTATGAGTTAGGCAAGCCTAGCGGCTAAAACATCGCAAACGCCACAAACAGAGGTGGCTATTGAAAGCAGATATACAACATCAGCTAACACATTGAAGGTTCACACAGCAAACAGGAAGTGACAGCAAGCAAACACACATTAAATGGTGGCTAACACGCTGACACGTAGATAACAGAAGAAAACGCAAACACTGCGCTAAAGCTAAAAAAAATATCAGTGCCAAAGACAAAGCAAGCAGATTCACCTGATTGCGGCTTACAAACTTAATTGGTTCCCAGACACAGTGTATGCCAAACATTAATTCCCCATAGGAAACCATTAAAAGGAGAATAATCCGTTCCCAGTTCCCCATAAAACTGAATTTTCTACTTTCTAATCCTTAAAACTACACAAAATATACATTATTTTATGTATAATAAACGTGCCATTGTATTTTAATTAAAGAAATAAACTGTACAGTATAATAAAGTGGTTTTATTTACCTTTGTGATGGTTGTTGATGGCTTGATGGAATGGAGTGGACGGTTTCCTCAGCATTAAACACTTGATGAGGAACGTAGCATTCTTCTTCCACCATCTTGCGGAATGATTCCTTGTAAGATTTGGGTGCTTCATCGTCAGAACTGGCTGCCTCACCATGACGAATGACACTACGAATCCCTGTACGACACTTAAAGTTCTCGAACCATCCGTGGCTAGCCTTGCAATCATCAATGGATGACGAACTTCCCGGTTGCCTCTTGACGATATCCGAGTGAAGTTGCTGGTGCTTTCTCTGCCATAATTTTACCTAGTTCTTCATCAATTGTGTTCTGTTTAGCTGGGTTGATAGCTTTTTGCATCAAGTGTACAGATGGCTTGTGCAGGTTATTTGTGAAGCCTGATTGATGGGATATTTTAACCTTGCAGTCTACACTCTGCCTTTGAACTATCAATAAAGTTTGATGAGAAGGTTTCTTCAGCCGTCATCTGTACTTTTTGAAGGTGTCGGACGTTTCGCCTCCTATCCAAGAGGTTTCGTCAGCGAACTAAAGTCTGACTGGTCGTATCGGCCCTATTTATATATCCCTAACGTTCTCATCGATGGACCACTCCTGTACGACTAAGAGCTTACACAGACGTATCAATAAAGTTGAAACAAGTCCAAATTTCACTGTGTTTTCTATCTATTTTCTCAATCTTTCTCTGTCGTCTGCCTATCTATTTTTATTTGCAGCTCTGTGTTTCTGTAACCCCCCCCCCGTCACTGCTGCGTTCTTGACCAATCATGTGCGGCTTTATCCGAAGACTGGGGGCGAGGAATAGAGAACAAAAAAAAATGGGCTGCCATTTTCTTGTTAGAACGGGCTCGTTCACGAAGGACACATCACTCATTGTGGCAGCTCCGTGTCTATCCCGAAAAATAGTTCGTATGCCAAGGTAAAATGTTCATAAATTTAACGTTCGTAAGCTGAAACATTCGTTAGCCAAGGCGTTCGTAAGCCGAGGTATCACTGGACCTAGTTTGGTATTTGCTACAATATGTTAAGTCTTTAGATGTGTGTGAGGAGATTGATATTGATATGGTTAGCCCGGCACCCGAACTTGTTTCGAATGCTACAATACGCTAGCCTGTGAATGTACATGACAGTAAAGTGACACTGGTTAGCCGTTTGTTAGCATTTAATCTAAGTTGTTTTAGAGATCATTTGCCCATCTGTTTTGCTTTTGTTGATAGTTTTTTATTGCCTTTGGACATAAACATGAAAAGAAAAATATGGTGTCAAACGTTGCTATTCATTTAAGAATGTCGAAAGAAAATGTCGCTGTTGTTGTTATCTCGCCGGGTGAGATAAGAAAAGGCTATAAGAAGGTTTATCTTATAAACCCGTCTGACATTCCAATTGAAACAATGCTGTTGACTGGGCTGCTAATTGAACACACATTTTGGGCTCAGTGTCTCCAGTTTCTTAACGCATGCTGAGTTTTTATTTGGGCTAAATCGTAGTGCAAGCCTGACACCTTGAGGCCACTTGAGGCATAACCGCTGTTTCTTTCAATTCATTTTTTCTCTATCTTCAACTGTGCTTTTTGGAAGGTGTCGGAACGTTTCGCTCCTCATCCGAAGAGCTTCGTCGCTGAACTAAAGTTGTGCTGGTAATTCATGTTACTATAAAAATACATTAAATATAAAGATATTTACTTGACTTCTTTTTTACATGGAGATATATACATATATATAGATACAGTATATATTATTGCTGTTGTTGTTGTTGTTGTTGTTGTTGTTGTTGTTGTTGTTGTTGTTGTTGTTGTTGTTGTTGTTGTTTTTATATTAGTTCCGGTTGAGTGAATGCTGGGGCTGCTCACAAGCAGAAAATATTATTATTATTATTATTATTATTATTATTATTATTATTATTATTATTATTATTATTATTATTATAAATACATCGTCATATATAGACAATCCACATTGTTCAATTTGATTACAGTATTTAATACATACATATAGGTGTATGCTATTGTTTAAATAATAATAATAATAATAATAATAATAATAATAATAATACATTTCATTTATAAGCACCTTTCAAAGCTCTCAAGCAGCAGCCTACAAATGAAAGCATTATTATTATTATGTAATCCTAAAACTCAATATTCTGTGGGTCCTAGAATTTGAGTGACAATGACAAAAACCCTGGCGCTGGAGTGGACACATTTTTGTACACGTCTGGCAGTGAATTAGTTAAGTTAAAAGAAGTGTTTTCTTGTCATAACTTTTCTTGTCATAACTGTCATAACATTATTTTTTTTAGTATGGCCTAGTAAACATGCGTGGCAAGCAAAATCCAATCATACAAAAACAATTGGAACCATATGTGGTAGCGATTAGCGTAGTCAACAACATGGTTATGATTCATATTTGTGAATTGCAAATCAAACCATTTCTTGTTTTATTTCATTTTTTCCATTTATGTGATTTACAACGGACTTTGCGGCACGACAAACACGACTGGGAAAAAAAAAGCAGGCGTTAGCGTGACATTGGAGATGTTATTGATATTGCTGTTAAAGGCACAGGACGCGAATGGCGTGGTGTTTACAACGCAGACAGACAAAACACATCATGAAGATTTAATGGCAGGGAATTGGGAGATTTTAGGAAAACTGGAACGCAGCTGTTAGGTTGTTCACGTGTGACAACAGAGGCACACATGGATTACGAGTTTGCAAATACGTCTCAGTCTCAGTCAATGTTCCAGTTGACTTAAAGGACAACCTACACCTCCGGACGAGTTGCGTCCATAATTTGTAAAATGACTTCAAATGACTTCTACTGAGCGAATTTTACAAAGATTCCACCGCATATACAGTAAAGTCTCGTTATATCGATATTCTCGGGAGTTAGAAAAAATGTCGATATAACCGTACCGTCGATATATCCGTCCTGCGCCGAAATGCATTAAAGGGGGGGGGGGCAACACGTAAACGGGGTATCTTTGATATGGCATGTCATTTTATCATTGGGTTCATGGATTGCGTATCTAACATGCTGTTTGTACAGTAGTGAAGTGAAAAATAAATGTGTACATAAAATAAAAACGTCTTTACACTTTTTTAATGACTATTTCCTTTCAAAAATGCCACCAATGCATTCACACGAAACCACGAAAAAAAACATTGATTGTTGCAAGCGATAAAGATATCTGAATGCTCCACAATTAAATACATGCATGAAAAACCAAAACTGCAACTTACGTTGATGAAGTATGTTTGGTCTGAGAAGCGTGTTGCGCCCAAAAGCCGCCATTAGATGGCATCCAACATCTAAGCGCCATATCAGAAACGGAGGTGGCCGTCGGGAGACCTCCGTTTTGTGCCTCTTTTTTTGGGGCGGGGGGTGAGAGATGTTTCCCCCAATGTTGCCTCAAAATGGCACATATAATTCTTTAATCGATTGCAAACATGTATGCCATTGTTGTCACCATTGTTGAAGACGGTAGAAAATGAAAGAGCTGGCGTCTGAAAATGAAAATGGCGTCGGCTACACGGCCGTGAGCTGGTCACATAACAAACTCACGTGACCAAGTCACGTGACCGAGTCGACCAATGGCGCGACCGATACAGCACAGCGACCGATACAGATTTTGATAATTGTGGTACTGTATAGAAACCCCTCAGCAAATATCGATTCACAGTAAATATATTTTGTATCGATATAAACAGCAAAATGGCCGGCGGGAGGTGAAAAAGAGCACCATAGTAACCGGATTATCGTAGAAACCACGAATCGTACTAAACGGAACTAATTATACATAAAAAGACTAGAAATGTGCACGGGAAATGAAAATAGTGTCGTAATAAGCAGTATTATCAATATAAACGATATCAATATAATGAGACTTGACTGTAGCTATATTTGACCTTTTAAGACTCGCGCTGAATATTCATGTAGTCTTGTTTTTGAGTTGGTGACAAGTCCCTACGTGACGTCACTGAAGGAACACCCCTGACTGAAAAGAAGGACACATTGGAAAAGTCCTTCCATCACGTTAATGCATTTGGCTGGTCTGAAAGCTTCGTGTAGCACAAAAAAAAAGAGGCAAAAGAGGGCGACAAAGCTCCATGTAAGGAATTAATCAGCTTGTGGACACGGGCTGAATAATTCCTTACACGGCCTTTTCGCCATTTTCTGCCTTTTTTGGGTGCGACATTTCCCACCCCTGATGCCTGAAAATGACACGGAATAAATTCTTTAATCGATTGCAAACATGTATGCTTTCTTCTTCAGAACTCTTTGAATCATATCCATAACTGGATGAGTAACAAGAAAGCATATTCTCCGAATCTGAAGCTATTGTTTGGATTCTCCAACAAGGCAAGACGTCTTGGGGTGACATCACAAACAAGGGGGCGGGACCTTCTGAAACTGGCCACTTCCGGGTTCATTTTTTTTTTTTTTTTTGCATATTTTGGACACTTGAAGTCATTTTTATTGGTGTTTTGCATTTGACTAAAAATATCAGCTTGCGTGTTTTGGGGATTTTAGATGCTATAAAACGATTTTCTGATGTCATTTAGGAAACAAAAAAAATGGTGTCGGTTGTCCTTTAATATTGGCCAGCAAAATCCAGCTAAATGCAAGTCAATTACCCCCCGCGCTACCTACCATACGTATGCACTCAATAAGGCTTATTAAAGAAGCTTGCCATCTGTCATAGTCCAATTCTGTGTACAAGGATGCTAGTGAACCTTGACTGGCTCAACCCAAGGGCGACACCCCCAAACCCCACCAGGCAGGCACTAGGACCTTTGTGTGAGCAGGTGATGTCAGGTCGTTCCAGTTTTTAAGCTAGCAAAGTCTGTTCTTGTCATAGCCCGAGACCCAACGTGAGCTGCCGGCCTGTGGGACAGATGTGTTCCACGTGGAGCGTTCCCGTCTGCCCATTATTTACACTGGCCGCTTTCAATGGCCGCCTTGCAGTATTTCCACTGAAAGTATGATGGGTATTCTCAATGGGTTTTTTTTTCCCAGGGTAATTTCTGACTTTGTTTTCTGTGGAAGCTGTCTTCAGCTATTTGCAATATCCCGTCATATATTTGGGCTAACTGCATGGTTAACTAGCTAATTATAACTAGTTATTATTATTTGTTATTTATTTATTTTTTTGTTCTTTTGGCGTTTGTTTATGTAAGAAATATTGCGCTAAGTCAATACCGTACAATAGCTATCTGGCTAGCTATTAGCTGTGGCTTTCTATCTATTTGTCTTACTATTCTATCCGAGTTACGTGTGGCTGCCGCTGCTCACCCACAGAAAAACTTATCCTGTGACTGTAAAGTGACCTTGAGAGTTTTGAAAGGCAAATTTCAAACAAATCACTCTGACGAAGGCGGAAGTACACGCCGAAATATGTCAGGTATTTGAAACACCTACAATACACTGTTAGTAAGAAAAGAAGCTGTTTGAAATTAGATATCAACTTCATAACAACTAGTTTTGAAAGGCGCTTAGAAATGAAATGTATTAATTATTCTTATTCTTATTCTTATTCTTATTCTTATTCTTATTCTTATTCTTATTCTTATTCTTATTCTTATTCTTATTCTTATTAAACAAAACTGGGATAGATGGAGGACATTGATTCGCTGTGGCAACACCTGAAGGGAAAAGCCGAACGGAAAAGATTATTATTGTTGTTATTACTATTACTATTACTATTACTATTACTATTACTATTACTACTACTACTACTATTACTATTACTATTACTCTTCTTATTATTATTATTATTAATATTATTATTACTATTGCTATTACTATTACTGTTACTATTACTATTACTCTTCTTCTTCTTCTTCTTCTTCTTCTTATTATTATTATTATTATTATTATTATTATTATTGTTGTTATTATTATTTTTATTTTTATTACTATGACTACTATTACGATTATTATTATTATTATTATTTTTATTATTATTGTTGTTACTATTCCTATTATTATTATTACTATTACTATTATTACTATTACATTACTATTACTCTTCTTCTTATTATTAATATTATTATTGTTATTATTATTATTACTATTACTATGACTACTATTACTATTACTATTATTATTACGCTTCTTCTTCTTCTTCTTCTTCTATTCTATTAATAATAATAATAATAATAATAATAATAAGAAGAAGAAGAAGAAGAAGAAGAAGAAGAAGAAGAAGCGTAATAATAATAGTAATAGTAATAGTAATAGTAGTCATAGTAATAGTAATAATAATAATAACAATAATAATATTAATAATAAGAAGAAGAGTAATAGTAATAGTAATAATAATAATAACAATAATAATATTAATAATAAGAAGAAGAGTAATAGTAATGTAATAATAATAATAATAATAATAATAATAATAATAATAATAATAATAATAATAATAATAATAATATTATTATTAACATTATTATTATTATTTAGTTATTATTTAGTTCTTCCAGCTCCGGAGTTCAGACATGTTGATCCCAAGTGCACAATTGTGACATGGAAGTTATTTTTGCAGCCAAAAATATTTGCATCACCTGCAAGTTTTTTTTTTTTTTTTTTTTTTGGGGGGGGGGCTGATCTGATACTTTGAACACAGTGTGTTCATCCGTCCATCCATGTTGTCATCTGGATCCCACATGGCCGACCGACCAACCGCTCTGACTGACTGCTGCCATCTGGACGACATGTTTTGTTTGCGGGGGAGGGGAGAAACAGTAGCAGGAGACACACATTAGACTGATTTACAAACACAAATGCAAACGAGTCAGAAAGATTTTTACTTACCCGGTACCAGTGGTGGGCCGTCAGGGCCTTGCCAGGCCTTCTCTGATGACCTAAAAATATCTGAATCACACGCAGACGTGTGAATGTGAATTATATTTTGTCCATGATTTTCTTATGAAAGAATTTCAAATTGTCTTTCAGCTTCCTTTCATTGCTTTTCTCCTGTTGTGCTGCTTCCAGGTGGGTGTTTTTGTATTTAAAGGACAGCATTTTTTTTTTGGTTTCCTAACTGACACCAGAAAAACATTTTATAGCATCTAAAATAGCCAAAACACGCAGCCTGATATTTTTAGTCAAATGGTAGAGTTAGAGTAAGAGTTTTGGGTTAGGGGTTAGGGTTAGGGCTAGGGCTAGGGCTAGGGTTATGGTTATGGTTATGGTTATGGTTATGGTTATGGTTATGGTTGTGGTTAGGGTTAGAGTTTAGGGTTAGGTTTAGGGTTAGGGTTAGCATTAGGGTTTAGCGTTAGAGTTAGAGTTTTGGGTTTGGGCTAGGGTTAGGGTTATGGTTATGGTTATGGTTATGGTTATGGTTATGGTTATTGTTGTGGTTATGGTTATTGTTGTGGTTATGGTTATTGTTGTGGTTATGGTTATTGTTGTAGTTGTGGTTCGGGTTAGAGTTTAGGGTTAGGGTTAACATTAGGGTTTAGGGTTAGAGTTAGAGTTTTGGGTTAGGGTTTAGGGATTAGGGTGAGGGTTAGGGTTAGAGTTTAGGGTTCGGGCTAGGGTTAGGGTTAGGGTTATTGGTTAGGGTTAAGGTTAGGGTTAGCATTAGGGTTTAGGGTTAGGGTTAGGGTTAGGGTTACGGGTTAGGGTTTAGGTTTAGGGGTTAGCGCTAGGGTTAGTGTTTAAGGGTAGGTTTGGGGGTTAGGGTTTAGGTTTGGGATCGGGTTAGGGGTTAGTGTTTGGGTGAGGGGTTAGGGCCGAGGGTTAGGCAATGTTATTTGCCTAAAATAGCAAATAATATCCAATGGACACTCCCCTCTCTGGTGCCATCACACGGTCGATGGCTCTGCGAGAGTGAGATGCTCGCTGGTCGGCCAAAATTGTCGTAATCGTTGCCGGGCTTCTAGCGCGTTGAATTAAAATTACAAAAATAGGGTCTGGAGGTCATGGCCGTAAATATGGGTGGTCGTAAGTCGTGCCGGTCATAAATTGAACCTGTTTAAATGAATATGTATTGTATTGTATTGTATTGTACCTCGGTGGCTTCTACTTTGTTCCACATTGCAAAAGAAGAAGAGTCTACGCAGACTTTTTCATCTTCAAGGAGATTTTTGTACAATCTGTTGAAAGGACTACCCCCCCCCCCCAGCCTGAGGGCCGAATAATAAACAGTGAGTGAAGATGATGAAAAACAATCAACAGAAAATATGTGCCTGACGGGAACTCGGAATAAGAACCAAATCCGCTTTTGCAACAGATAGGCGCCAATAGGTGCCGAGAAGATGGGCCGATGCAAATTTATGTTCTCATAAAAGCAAACAGCTTCCTCATTTGGGATTCCAGCAAAACATTTTTTTTTGCTTCACATTTCAATAAAAAAAGTTGGCGTGAAGAAGGCGGAGAAAGTCCATTGGATGACCCGGTTAGGAAAATAGCACGTTTGACAACCTGGAATCACTGTTTGACGCCTTGTTTCCAAAAGGCTGAGATGAACTTTATTGAAGGGAAAGTTCTGGTATATGATACCTGGTATCTGATACTTGTATCTGATACCTGGTTTCTGATTCCTATTATCTGATACCTGGTATCTGATACTGGTATCTGATACCTGGTATCTGATAACTAGTATCTGATAACTGGTATCTGATACCTGGTATCTGATATCTGATACTGGTATCTGATACCTGGTAACTGATATCTGGTACCTTGTATCTGATACCGGTATCTGATACCCAGTATCTGATACCCGGTATCTGATACCTGGTATCTGATACCTGGTTTCTGATTCCTATTATCTGATACCTGGTATCTGATACTGGTATCTGATACCTGGTATCTGATACCTGGTATCTGATAACTGGTATCTGATACCTGGTATCTGATATCTGATACTGGTATCTGATACCTGGTAAGTGATATCTGGTACCTTGTATCTGATACCGGTATCTGATAACTGGTATCTGATACCGGTATCTGATACTGCTATCTGATAACTGGTATCTGATACCTGGTATCTGATATCTGATACTGGTATCTGATACCTGGTAACTGATATCTGGTACCTTGTATCTGATACCGGTATCTGATAACTGGTATCTGATACCGGTATCTGATACTGCTATCTGATACATGGTATCTGATACCTGGTATCTGATACTGGTATCTGATACCGGTATCTGATACCTGGTATTTGATACCTGGTATCTGATACTGGTATCTGATACTGGTATCTGATGCATGGTATCTGATACCCGGTATCTGATACCTGATATCTGATACCTGGCATCTGATACCTAGTATCAAGACGGACTGTTCAAGAAAAAATGGACATCATTAAGAAAGGTCGTCAGTTATTTCCTGGTTAACGGTACCCTCTAATGGACTTATAGTAACATACCACACGTTTTTCAGTCTGGATTGATTCAGATGTAGCACTACTGAAGGTCTAGCGATGAAATCCACTGCCCGCCACTGTAATTCTCACTGTAAACACACACACACTCACACACACTCAGCCTAAAACTAAAACATTTGACTCGGACTGGGTTGTGTCTGCACAACAAATGCGTGATGTAATTGATGGCGGTCCTCAGATGAATATCTCAGTGTTTTAAATTTCAACCTCCCCCTTGAGATTTGCACGTCATGGCGTTCCAGACATCTACAAAAGCTTGTTTGTAGTTGAAGGATGGTCCCCCCCCCCAAAAAAAAAAGTCCTCTGAGACCCCTCGTCTTTATTTACGTACCGACCTTTAAAGGAACGTGATGTTGTCATGTGACCTTAAGATAACACTTAGCTCATGTTGTCTTGGCTCGGTATGATAAGTCTGACGCGACAGTGACCTCGGATCACCTGCTCCAGCGGCAATTGATTTAGGTGCAGATTAATTGTTTGAGCCATTTTTAGGATGGACTTTTCAAGACAAAATATATAACATTAAAAAACTGACCGATCGGTTATTTCCTGGCCAACGGCACCCTCTAATGGACAGTGGATTGAGTCAGATGTAATAATAATAATAATAAGAAGAAGAAGAAGAATAGTAATAGTATTTTACATTTTATTTATAAGCGCCTTTCAAAATTCTCAAGGTCACTTTACAGTCACAGGACCAGTTTTTCTGCGGGTGAGCAGCGGCAACCACATGCGCCAGCGTTCACTCAACCCAGAAGTACATCAAATAGATAGAAAGCTAGAAACCTATAATAATAATAATAATAATAATAATAATAATAATAATAATAATAATAATAATAATAATAATAATAATAATAATAATAATACATGTAGCACGACGAGCAATGAAATCCATGGTCCGCCACTGTTTCCTGAATATGATAGTTGTCTAAATTAAGCGCTTTGTTCCAGCTTCAGCTGTTATTATTATTATTATTATTATTATTATTATTATTATTATTATGAGTATTATTAGTATTACTATGAGTATAATTATGATTATGCTCATTATGATGATGATGATGATGAGGATGATGATGAGGATGATGATGATGATGATTATTATTATTATTATTATTAACCTCTAAAGATGGAGGACACTGATTTGCTGTGGTGACCCCTTGAGGGGAAAAGCCGAACGGAAAAACTATTATTATTATTGATGAGAAGGTTTCTTCAGCCGTCATCTGTACAAAAGTGAAGGTTTCGGACGTTTCGCTTCTTATCCAAGAAACTTCATCAGCAAACTAAAGTCTTACTGGTAGTTTCGGCCCTATATATACATATATATATATCCCTACTGTCCAGACATGGCGGTGCCAGACTCTGCTATGATAGGTCCCTGCTCTCAGGTTGGGTGGTGCATAGGAGAGGACTACTATAGGGCCTAAACTACCAGTAAGACTTTAGTTTACTGAGAGCTGAGACATTGCCAGAGGTCTGACTAGCGCTGTATCGGCACCCCCCGCAAGAAAAACCAAATCCTCAAAGAATTCAGGAATGGCGAATGGCAATCTCACACGTATAAATTCGGGAATGGCAGCGAATGAGTTAATGTTTAAATCGACAAATTACCAAAAAGATGTTAGAACTGAAGATACTAATTGATGAAGTTTGGAGGTGAAATTCTTTATTCTTGCTTGATGTACAACAACCGTTATCCTATCCTCTGATTCATACCATGCTACATGTTTTGAATGGCAGTAGCCCCAAGAAAAATAGTTCACATATAACACAATTTCTGAAAAATATGCTATCAAGTGTGACATCACTGTTTATTTGCGCCTATCTCTGTGTAAGCTATCAGTCGTACAGGAGTGGTTCATCGCTGGGGGGGTTTCGTCAGCCGTCGTCTGTACAAATTTGAAGGTGTCGGACGTTTCGCTTCTTATCCAAGAGACTTCGTCAGCAAACTAAAGTCTTACTGGTAGTTTAGGCCCTATAGTAGTCCTCTCCTATGCACCACCCAACCTGAGAGCAGGGACCTATCATAGCAGAGTCTGGCACCGCCATGTCTGGACAGTAGGGATATATATATATATGTATATATAGGGCCGAAACTACCAGTAAGACTTTAGTTTGCTGATGAAGTTTCTTGGATAAGAAGCGAAACGTCCGAAACCTTCACTTTTGTACAGATGACGGCTGAAGAAACCTTCTCATCGATGGACCACTCCTGTACGACTGAGAGCTTACACAGACGTATTATTATTATTATTATTATTATTATTATTATTATGAGTATTTTTATTAGTATTAGTATTATTAGTAGTATGAGTATGATGATGATGATGATGATGATTATTATTATTATTATTAACTTCTAAAGATGGAGCACACTGATTTGCTGTGGTGACCCCTTGAAGGGAAAAGCCGAAAGGAAAAGATCATTATTATTATTATTATGGTTGTTATCTGCATTCATAATCAGAAAGTAGTCAAAAACATAAAAAGCAGCTCTTTTAATAAAGTTCCATATTGTTATAAGGTTTTCTGATGTATGTGACTTGGCCCGTGTACATGTACATTAAAATGAAAGGTAATTGTGTATTTTGGACGCTTTGGGGTTTGATTAACTGCTCTGGGGTTGTCCGAGTCAAGTGTAAATTTCAAGAAGAGAAAGAAGAACATCTTGACGGGAAGGAATGTTTCCTGATTTTCCCGATTGCTAATGTAGCGTTTCATCATTCCTGGATTGAATTTGGCTTCAAGTTTGACAAAGACGAAGAAATACCACTTGGGCTTTAAAACTTCATTTCAAGGGGTTTAGTCTCACAAAACAAAGGAATAGAATGTTGGACAAACCTGACACCTAGTGGACACAAACGGCGTTGCACAGTGTTTCCATACCGTTTTACTGCAAACTGTATAGCGATACTTGTAATAGGAATCTTTTTCAATAATAATTCATCGTACATTTTCTAATACCATATTAAAGTTCATTTAAATAGCTTTCAAATGATATATAGATTATTGTTCTATGACAAATAATAAGGTAATAATGGAATTTTTAATTTACGATAGATGAGGGGATTTTTCACAGTTAAAACATTGAAAATCTGTGACCGAGTCCTTTATTACAGTTTAAACGATCATAACTTTCTTAATTTTTGGCAGATCTTAACGGGTAAGGTACCATTGGAAAGCTTTTGACATTCTAAACAACAACAACAGAAAACACAAGAAAAGATTTAAAATATTAATTAGCAAATATAAACGATCGAATGCAGGCAGATTTTCGTCAGAAATCCAAATTGGCCGTCACTGAATACTAGGAAAGAAAATTGCGAGCTCTAGAAATGTACATGCTAATGCTTCTTTTTGCTTGAAACTTGGCAGTTATGGAGAAAAATATATATTCTACCACTTCTATGAGTTATAAAAATACAACTTACTCACCTTTATAAACGGTCGTGTTAGCAAAAAGAGCATAAACCTCAATCCATTTTGGAGGGGATTTTCTGCCTGTAATTAGTTAAAACAATGATAATCTGTGACCGAGTAAACACTATTTTCGTTATTTAAGTTATTAATTGGAATGATTTAGCGATCATTTAGTTGAATTTATATTAAATCATCTGTATTCTTCAGTATTTGATGTCTAAAGTGAAATATAAGCAACAGATTAGCAAATATCAACGATCGAATGCAGGCAGATCTTCGTCAGAAATCCAAAATGGCTGTCATTGAAGACTAGGAAAGAAAATTGCGAGCTCTAGAAATATAAATGCTAATGCTTCTTTTTGCTTGGAACTTGGCAGTTATGGAGAAAAATATATATTCTACCACTTCTATGAGTTATAAAAATACAATTTACTCACCTTTATAAACTGTCGTGTTAGCAAAAAGAGCATAAACCTCAATCCATTTTTGAGGGGATTTTCTGCCTGTAATTAGTTAAAACAATGATAATCTGTGACCGAGTAAACACTATTTTCGTTATTTAAGTTATTAATTGGAATGATTTAGCGATCATTTAGTTGAATTTATATTAAATCATCTGTATTCTTCAGTATTTGATGTCTAAAGTGAAATATAAGCAACAGATTAGCAAATATCAACGATCGAATGCAGGCAGATCTTCGTCAAAAATCCAAAATGGCTGTCACTGAATACTAGGAAAGAAAATTGCGAGCTCTAGAAATATATATGCTAATGCTTCTTTTTGCTTGGAACTTGGCAGTTATTGAGAAAAATATATAGTCTACCACTTCTATGAGTTATAAAAATACTACTTCCTCACTTTTATAAACTGTAGCGTTAGCAAAAAGTGCGTAAATTTCAATCAGTTTTTTCCCCCGTTTCTCATTGTTGTATTGGGAAATTTCAAGAACCAACATGGAGGGAAACGTGTGTAATCCGTCATCATAAGCTGCATAGCTTGGAAAATACCACAAAAAAACGATTATGTACTTCACAAAAATGCAAAGATATATGACTGCGAGTACAGAGTGCGCTCGGAGTATCATCCACTACTTCAGGTTGGAATGGACCAAAATATTCGCCTTTGTGGAGAGAAACGTTTCTGATTCTAATTTGCAATGAAACAATACCATCGATGAAACCATCGAATGTCAGTGGCACTTTAAGCAGTATGCAGCTAGCTAGCTAGCAGTAACTTCGCGTATGTATGTACCTGTAGTTTGCTTGCAACAAAATGGTGGACATTTGGAAGACATCGTGGAAAAGCCGTCAAGTGACTAAAAATTGACAGAAATAACTGAAACTCTGGTAAATTGTCTTCCATAAATTGATTAATGTGTGGTTGTAATTTGAAATCAATAGCTTTTTAATCAAAGCCACATTGGAAATTTTTATGGGTATGCATCTTTTTGGGTCGTCACCCTGTATTTTGCTTTTACGGCTCTCTTAGTCAAAAAGGTTCCCGACCCCCTGGATTAAATGATAGAAAGGACCAAAAGACAATGTCCCAAAATTGCATTTATTTCAAAACAAAAAAAAAAAAATGCCATGCCTTCTATCGCCATAGAAGAATAGCGTTGAACATGGGTTGTTTTATTTAACAAAATAAAATGACTGCCAATGTGGGAGCAAACTGCTATTGACAAAAACAAAGAGAGGCCCAAGACAACTTTAAACTGAAATCCTTCAAGGACAACCGACACATCCGGACAAGTTGCGTCCATAATTTGTAAAATCACTTCAAATGACTTCTACTGAGCGTATTTTACAAAGATTCCACCGCATATAGCTCTATTTTACGCTGAATATTCAGGAAGTCTTGTTTTCGAGTTGGTGACGATTCCTGACGTGACGTCACTAAAGGACCGCCCCTGACCGAGAAAGCGACACACAATGCATTTTGGGTACTTTGTTTGGTCTGAAAACTTCGTGTTGATGATGAAATTAGAAGGAAAACACATAAGTAACGCGATGGTGAATCGTTGTGTGTTGCAACAAGACTACTATTTGACACAAATTCCCAGCAGACAAATCAGCTAATTTCCAACGGGAGCTTGTGCGCCATCTTGTGCATTTTCTGGGCGCTACAACGGAGTCCAGATCTTCACCCGTTTCATCGCTACGGAAGGACTTCTTTAATGGATTGCAAACATGTATGCTTTCCTCTTCAGAACTATTTGAATCATATTCATAACTGGATAAATAACAAGAAAGCATCTTTTTCCAATCTGAACTCTCTGAAGCCATTGTTTTGATTCTGGAGCAAAGCAGTTTGTGAAGGAGTATCCTGACGTGACATCACGAACAAAGGGGGTTGGACTGTCTGAATCTCCCCAGTTCCGAGCTCATTTTGTGGCAGTTTTTGGACACTTGAAGTCATTTTTCTTGGTGTTTTGAATTTGACTAAAAATATCAACCTGAGTGTTTTGGGTATTTTAGATGCTATAAAACGTTTTTCTGATGTCAGTTAAAAAGCAAAAAAAGGGACCTCAGTTGTCCTTTTTCAATGGCCTTTTCTTTTTTGAAACCTTATCACCATTGGTTACATCTGACGGACATTATGATTGACTTAAAGGACAACCGACGTCTCCGGACAAGTTGTGTCCATAATTTGTAAAATGGCTTCAAATGACTTCTACTGAGCGTATTTTACAAAGATTCCACCGCATATAGCTATATTTTACATTTTAAGACTCGCACTGAATTTATCCGGAAGTCTTGTTTTTGAGTTGGTGACGAGTCCGTACGTTACGTCACTGAAGGAACGCTCCTGACGGAAAAAAAGGACACATTGTAGCAGTCCTTCCATCACGTCAATGCTTGTTTGGTCTGAAAACCTTGTGTTGCGCCAGAAGAGGGCGTCCAAGCTCCATATAAGGAATTTATCAGCCTGTGGAAACGCAATACACTGTCATGTCTACAAGAGGTTGCCATTTTCTGCCTCTTTTCTGGGACGCTACATTGCAGTCCAGATGCCTCAAAATGACACGGAGTAAATTCTTTAATCGATTGCAAACATGTATGCTTTCCTCTTCAGAACTATTTGAGTCATATTCATAACTGGATGTGTAACAAGAAAGCATCTTCTCCGAATCTGAAGCCATTGTTTTGATTCTCCAGCAAGGCAAGACGTCTTGGGGTGACATCACGATCAAGTGGGCGGGACCTTCTGAAACTGGCCACTTCCTGGTTCTTTTTTTTTGTGCAGATTTTGGACACTTTAAGTCATATTTATTGGTGTTTTGCATTTGACTAAAAATAGCATACTGCGTGTTTTTGGGTATTTTAGATGCGATAAAACGTTTTTCTGATGTCAGTTTGTCAGGAAACAAAAAAGTGACGTCGGTTGTCCTTTAAAGCATGAGTATGTGTGAACAAATGATGCCAGTAGTTTTTTTTTTCCGCCCAGAGCTGCCTTCATTTTCAGTGCTTCTTTGTACAAATCAGGCCTTTTAACTGAAGTGATAACAGAAACAAAAATGCATTATCGGATTCGATGGATGTCAGTTCGATTACGGATCATTAATATTCGTTTCTTGTGTGTTTTCATCATGAGCGCAAAGCAACACGTGAGCAACCTCTTGTGATAGAAAACCACATTTTCAATGTCTAGAAAAGACGAGAAAAAAATGTCACTTCATCTTAACTCATTCACAAATTGATTCGGGAATTGAAAATATGGCGTAGAGCGCAATTTGTTCAGGTTTTTTTTTTTCATGCTTGGGTGCCGAGAAAGCGCTGGCCATGGCCTCTGGTCATGTTTTTTTTTCCCACATTTCGCTTTTTTTTCCAGCTCTTTTTAAACCAATATGTATGTATTGCATTGTATTTTGGACAGTCGCCCTCATTTCAAGGTCATATAACTCCAGACCCATATCATTTAGGAAATAACTCACTTTTCCTAATAAAAGAAGAGAGTCTGAGGTTTCTCGCGCTGCATTGAATGTTTATAACGTCCTAAAACACAATATAGGTCACATCCGACTTACGACCGAGTTCCGTTATAATCAAACGGTCGTAAGTCAACGTGGTCGTAAGTCGAAATCCATTCAAAATGTTGAATAGAGACTCGGATCATCACACGGTCGATTGCCGTGGGAGAGTGAGATGCTGCCAGAATTGTCAAAACGGCCTGCTAGCACGTTGCGGTCGGTGCCAGGTGTAGAATTAAAATGTTAAAAATAGGGTGTGGAGGTCGTGGTCGTAAGTTGAGCTGGTCCTAAGTCGGATGTTACCTGTATTCTGCGGGTCCTGGAATTGCGGCTGGATGGTTGCATGGCTTGAGGAGCCCGTCATGAGAACAAAGGAGCATCAGCGCAGAGCGCCGATGTGGAACGGTCGCGGTTTAGAATTGAAGTGGATTTACGTGGGACAAGAGATGTGAGACAATCTCTTTTGGTCAATGGATGCTACAGTTTCGTCCCTTGATGTCCCTGATCCACTATCTATCCATACCTTTAAAGCTGAGGTATCACTGTATATTATTGTGTACATTTTGTTGAATATGTGCTAGCCGTTAGCAAATTAGCAGAGGAAAATGACTTGGGAATGACACAAACAAAAAAATGAATCGACATTGTCACTGAGATCTTTTGAAACATTCGGGTCATGTTCTTTTCATCGTTTTCACAGCATCGGAAGCTGTTAGCGATAGCAGTTTGCCTCCAAAATATGATATAACAAACACACCAAAAAAAATGAAGTAAAAATGGACATCAGCCCTGAACTCCCCAAAATGAGACGAAAATAAAATAATAATAATAGTCACTTTATATCAGTTTGATGTGAAGCAGGCCGAGATAAAACAAAAGCTATTGCACAGCTTCGGGGGGAAGGCGGGCGGGGGACACTAGTATAAATAATAATAATAATAATAATAATAATAATAAGGATCAAATAAGACCATCAAAAACGATGCTAATAATAAGAATAATAATGCTCATAATAAAAAAGTAATCCTATTCACAATCATTAAAATGGTTCAAAAAACAAAAAGCTCCCTCACTGTGCCGCTTCACCACTGCTGCCAGCTGAAGTCGTCGTTGGATCCGAAAACCAGGAAGAAGCCCAGGATGGTGGCAAAAATCACAATATTGCCCGTGGAGACCAGCGCGCACGCCCCCCAAGCGATCTGACAACACACACACACACACACAAAAAGGGATGCTACAGCTAGCTGAAAATGCCAGCTGCCGCGGCTTGGAAATGAAGCGGATTAACGTGGGCCAATCTCTTTTGGTCAATGGATGCTACAGCTTCCTGTTTGCTTTCGACATTCTAGCTTGTAGTAGACGTGCACATTCCACCCTGATCCACTGGTGAAAAGGACACTTTGATCGTCTACTCTTTCATCTAGAACTGCTTCATGTCACAAAGAGGTGACAGCAAGTGCTGAAGAATGAATGACTCTGTGTGTCTTTGTGTTGTCATATTATTTTTTAGTTTTTTTTTGTTTAATTCAAGATGGCGCCGCAAGAATGGCTGCCTTTACAGCAGCTCCTGTATTTTGTTTTTCTACTTCTTTCTTTCCTTTCCACTTCCTTTCATTAACTTTGCTTGCTGCTGTGTTACTTCCGGGTAGAGTGACTGTAAAGTTATTTGATGGTAAATTGGCTGTTAGTTATGTAAAGTTATGGCTAACTAGCTAGCTATCTAGCTAATTATCTATTGGCTGGCTATCTAGCTAGTTATCTATTAGCTAGCTATCTAGCTAGCTATGTACTACTAGCTATCTATTAGCTAGCTATCTAACTCGCTATGTACTACTAGCTAGCTAGCTAGCTATCTAACTTGTCCTGTGACTGTGAAGTGACCTTGAGAGTTTTGAAGAGCGCTTGTCAATGAAGTTTATTATTATTATTATTATTATTATTATTATTATTATTATTATTATTATTATTATTAGCTATCTCTTAGCTAGCTAGCTTTCTAATTATTTGAGTGACTGTAAAGTTATTTGATAGTAAGTTGGTTGTTTGTTATGTAAAGTTATGGCTATCTAGCTAGCTATCTATTGGCTAGCTATCTAGCTAGTTATCTATTGGCTGGCTAGCTAGCTAGTTATCTATTGGCTAGCTATCTAGATAGTTATCTATTAGCTAGCTATCGATTAGCTAGCTAATAGATAACTTGTCCTGTGACTGAAGTGACCTTGAGAGTTTTGAAGAGCGCTTGTCATAGAAATGTATTATTAATATTATCATTATTATTTTTATTTATTATTATTATTATTACTATTATTATTATTATTATTATTATTAATCTCTTATCTCGCTAGCTTTCTATCTATTTGAGTTACTTCTGGGTAGAGTGACTGCATAGTTATTTGATGGTAAATTGGTTGTTAGTTATGTAAAGTTATGGCTATCTATTGGCTAGCTATCTAGTTAGTTATTTATTGGCTAGCTATCTAGATAGTTATCTATTAGCTAGCTATCGATTAGCTAGCTAATAGATAACTTGTCCTGTGACTGAAGTGACCTTGAGAGTTTTGAAGAGCGCTTGTCATAGAAATGTATTATTAATATCATCATTATTTTTTGTTTTTATTTATTATTATTATTATTATTATCTCTTAGCTCGCTAGCCTTCTATCTATTTGAGTTACTTCCGGGTAGAGTGACTGTAAAGTTATTATTATTATTATTATTATGGTTATTATGATTATTACGATTACTACCTGGCTGGCTATCTAGCTAGCTACTTAGCTGGCTATCAATTTGCTATATATTAGCTATCCGGCTGGCTCGCTAGCTATCGAGCTGGCTATCTATTAGCTATCTATTGGCTATCTAGCTAGCTCTTTATCTATTTAAGTTACTTCCGGGTTGAGTGAACACTGGCGCCTGTGGCTACCGCTGCTCACCCACAGAAAAACTTCTCCTGTGACTGTAAAGTGACCTTGAGAGTTTTGAAAGGCGCTTAGAAATTAAATGTATTATTATTATTATTATTATTATTATTATTATTATTATTATTATTATTATTATTATTATTATTATTAGTATTGTTATTATTCTTCTTATTATTATTTCCACCAAATGACTTGTTACCCCGACGTCATTCGCAGAACCGACGCCGGCGACTTACGACTTCGGCTCTCGCGAAGACGACGGGCAGGCCGAAAGCCGAGATGACGATGCCCGTCGTGAGGAAAATGGCCAACTCTTTGCAGGCGTTGCTTGCCGAGTCGGTGTCGTCCATGACACGCCGCGAGATGCAGTAAGGGAGCGGCGACAGGATGTAGAAGAAGAGGAGGAACAGCGGCCAGTATTTGCTATGGGCGGAGACAAACGAGAGGTGCATTGAAACCGTTGATGTGGTGTCCATAAACATCAAAATAGTCAATTAAAGGACAACCGACACCATTTTTTTCTTTCCTGACGGACATCAGAAAGACGTTTTATAGCATCTAAAATACCCAAAACACACAGGCTGATATTTTTAGTCAAATAAAAGTGTCCCAAAACTGCCACAAAATGAGCTCGGAACTGGGCTGATTCAGAAAGTCCCGCCCCCTTGTTCGTGACATCACGCCATGTACTCCTTCACAAACTGCCTTGCTCCAGAATCAAAACAATGGCTTCAGAGAGTTCAGATTCGAAGAAGATGCTTTCTTGTTACTCATCCAGTTATGAATATGATTCAAACACATTGGTGTGTATCCCAAAAATTAATGTCCCATAGGAAACAATTAAAATGAGAATAATCCGTTCCCAGTTCCCCATAAAACATCATTTTCTCCTTTCTAAATTTCTAAACCTTAAAGGACAACCGACGTCTCCGGACAAGTTGTGTCCATAATTTGTAAAATGGCTTCAAATGACTTCTAGTGAGCGTATTTTATAAAGATTCCACCCCATATAGCTATATTTTACGTTTTAAGACTCGCGCTGAATATTCCGGAAGTCTTGTTTTTGACTTGGTGACGAGTCTGTACGTGACATCACTGAAGGAACGCCCCTGACCGAAAAAAAGACACATTGTAGCAGTCCTTCCATCACGTCAATATATTTTGCTGTACTTTGGTCTGAAAACTTTGTGTAGGACCAAAAAGAGGCAGAACAGGGCGACCAAGCTCCATGTAAGGAATTAATCAGCCTGTGGAAACGGGCTGATAAATTCCTTACACGGCTTTGTCTCCATTTTCTGCCTTTTTTGGGTGATACATTTCCCCACAATGTTGCCTCAAAATGGCACGGAATAAATTCTTTAATCGATTGCAAACATGTATGCTTTCCTCTTCAGAACTATTTGAATCATATTCATAACTGGATGAGTAACAACAAAGCATCTTCTCCGAATCTGAAGCCATTGTTTTGATTCTCCAGCAAGGCAAGACGTCTTGACGTGACATCACGAACATGGGGGCGGGACCTTTTGAAACAGGCCACTTCCTGTTTCAAATTAAAGTACTTTTGAGACACGAAGTCATTTTGTTTTGCATTTGACTAAAAATTTCATCCTGCGTGTTTTGGGTATTTTAGATGCTATAAAACGTTTTTGTGATGTCAGTTAGGAAACAAAAAAGTGACGTCGGTTGTCCTTTCATAATCAGCAATTCATGTAGTATAAAATATGAAGAAAAAAAATAATTGGCACTGCTTGCTTACTCATACACAGGGAGGGCACATCCCAGCATGAGGAACATGAGACCGATTGCCCCTCCGAAGGACAGCGCGATGAGAGCTAGAAGACAACAAGGACAATTCCATTCGAGACACCTCACAAGTCAGTTCAGTAAATTGGATAACATGTCGTGACTCACTAAAATGCTTCGTGTGGTTAAAACGCAATCGCAAAGTCAATCAAGTCGTACGGGAATGTCTGCTATCTATTAGCTTGCGATCTATGTGGCTTTTTAGCTGGCTTGCTGGATGGATAGCTGGATAGTTAGCTAGCGTTCCATCTATTTAAGGTACTTGCGGGTTGAGTGAGCTAGATAGCTATATAGCTAGCTAGGTAGCATGATAGCTTGATTGCCTGATAGCTAGATAGATAGCTGCATAGCTAGGTGTTTTTTTATCTCGTGTTTTTTTGTTGTATTTTGTGACATACACCCCTATTATTATTATTATTATTATTATATCTAGCTTGGTAGCGTGATTGCTAGATAGCTAGCTTGGTAGAGTGATAGCTAGATAGCTAGCTTGGTAGCGTGATAGCTAGATAGATAGCTTGGTAGAGTGATAGCTAGCTTGGTAGAGTGATAGCTAGATAGCTAGCTTGGTAGAGTGATAGCTAGATAGCTAGCTTGGTAGCGTGATAGCGAGATAGCTCATAAAATAGCTAGAAAAATAGATAGGTCGCTAGATAGGTATTGGTTTTACCTCATGTTTTTTGTTGTATTTTGTGACATTTGCCTGCTTATCACAAATATTTTACAAATATTTTCAGAAGTTTCAGAAATGTCAACAATTTGGGAGCGAGAGATGGTAAGGCTGTCGCATAGATAGCTAGCTAGATAGCCTGATAGCTAGCTACAAAAATAGCTATATAGCTAAATAGATAGCTACATAGCTAGATATTTTTTATCTCATGTTTTTTTGTTGTATTTTGTGACATACGCCTGCTTTTTAAAAGTATTTTTTAAATATTTTCAGAAGTGATTTCAACAATTTGGGGGCAAGACTTGGTAAGACTCTGTCGCCTACATAGATAGCTAGATAGCTAGCTAGGTAGCATGATAGCTTGATAGCCTGATAGCTAGATAGCGTGATTGCTAGCTAGAAAAATAGCTTTATAGCTAGATAGATAGCTACATATCTAGATAGATATTTTTTATCTCATTTTTACTGTTGTCAGTTGTACAGTTGGTGCAGAAAATCATTGAACCGTTTTAAAGTGATCAGTCGCTGTATTTGTACTTCAAATGTACAATTATGCAGATGACCAATGAACGCCTCAAAATGTCGAGTGATGGAAATTAGCGACAGTAGTTCAAGTGAGTACAGATAATAATTCTCTTCACAATCAAAATGTTGCTATACATCGTTACTATTCTTAACACGTGCTTTTGATTCCTAATTTGTTTGCGGAATGCAAATTAAAAAGAAACATCTACACAGCGGACTGCCAATTTGTCTTGAATCATCACCGTTTACCAGTCTTCTGGATTTGGTCACGTGACATTGGTAAAAATGAGCCCTTCGGTAGTGAGATGTCATTTTTAAGTCTACAGCAAGTGGCAATACCGTTAAAAACATATCTATAACTTATTGACATATTAGCATTTGACTTTCTATCTTCCTGTTTTGAATCGAGGGATTTCCTCCCTTCCCCATTCCCAACAAAAAGCAGAGCCCCAAGCTACATATCATGTGACTAATCAGCTGGTTTAACAATAATAAGACAAACGATGCTAACAGGGAGTTTAAACTTATCGAATACCGCCTTCTTATTTCAGTTTTATGATGTGTATTTGGTGTCACCTAATCGGCACGTAATCGCCCAACTTTCGCTTTGGTTAGCCTTAGCCTATTAGCGATTGCAAAACGTAATACTCGCCCTCTTAAAAAGCGACAACGTCACATGAAATCAATGCATTTAAAGAGTGAAAACACACAAGATGATCCATAAATTGGGGGAATGTGCTGCCAGACACAACTGCGTTTTATTTTGAGCTAAAGCTAATGAATATTGTCGGCCTTGTGGTAATACTTTTCCATGAGCAATCTTGGAAAATGCCAAACGTGCGCGTAAGGCTTGCGTCAAGCTAACGCGGCGGATACGTTTTATTTATTTATTTATTTTCCCATGCCGATTTGTAGCTACGACATGGATAAAGACGTCATTTGCCGTACCTTTAATCCCCGCCATCTCCTTGGACAAAGGATCGTTGCACTGAAGGCCGGGCAGATGACAACAGCTCCGTTTCGCATCCGCAGCACACTGCGTCGGAAACAGGAGCATTTAGGTGTCGACTGAGAGGCTTTCAAAGACTTTCACGAGCGTCGGAAGAAAATTAACTGTTCGATTTCTCTCGGTGACTAAAAAAAACAATGACTGTATTTAATTTATATTTTATGATGTGAAAAGGGCGTTTGATAGCGCATAGTTAAAGCATGCACTCAGTTAGGCACCCGTTCTTGTTTTATGAGAACGCTTGCGCTCTAAAAGCTCTTTACGTGTGTCCTTGAACATATCAAAATAAAAAACCGAAACCCCATTGTAATATGTAGTGATGGGAATTCCGGCTCTTTTCAGAGAGCCGGTTCTTTTGACTTGGCTCACTAAAAAGATCCGGATCTTTTGGCTCCCAAATGACTCCTCAGTTGTTGGTTTTTTTTTTTTGTTGTTGCTTAAATTAATTAACTACCAAAAATCATGTCAAATTATGAGAAAAACGAATTACTCATGTACAAAAAATACACTATATCAAATATTTGTATTTATATGGCTTGATTTAAATGTGCACAGAGTTAGCGGATGCTAACTTTCACTTTCCCTGTGGTTCCTCTGGTCTGATGATCAGCTGTCACTAATTTGCTTTTCATATTAATAATGATATCATACCAGCTAGTAAAAAAATCATAATTGAATAATAATAACAGCATAATGTAATAACATGTGTCCACCTGTCTACCCTAGCCCCCCCCCCCTTCTACTTACTGCTGCGTGTGTCTGTATTTCTCCCTTCCCGCCTCTACCACGGATCTTGACCAATCACATACGGCTTTAACCGAAGACTAAAGGGGGAAAAAGTCGGCTCCCATTTCCGGCTCCTTGTTCGTAGCCGGCTCTCTTCGTTAACTTTAGCGATCCGGCTCTAAGAACCAGCTCCTTCGCGAACGACACATCACTAGTGAGATACAATTTTACTCAAGTAATTGACAAAATACTTACAAAGAGAATTAATTACTAACACGTCCACAACCTGATTTTTTTTAAGCGTTCGGCGTACATTCAAAATCTGTACGTTTTCCGTCCACGACGTTTTTTTTTTCCTCCTAGTTATAATTTTGTCACCGTTATGGCAACACGACAATGCACCGATATGGTTAGTTGCCGTTTGATCGCGAGAATCTCGCGTTGCAATAAACGGCTGCTTCTTTCGGACTACAATACAGTGAGACCTCAACTTACAAACACCTTATCTTACAAACTTTTCGTCTTACAAACGTCAAATTTATGAAAATTAAACCTTATAATAAGCACTATTTTCATAATATACACCCACCACGGCTGGCGGAGTGATTGTTTTGCCTCTAAACAAAACCCCACATTCACCGGATTCTGTGACGAAAGCGGCGATTTTGTTGCCGAACACCACTTGCCTGCAAATGTCGCCAATCACTTCTCAGAATGAACAAAATAAATCTTTTATTGACTCGAAGATGGCATCAGTAAATTAACTTTATGGATTGACCTTTTTAATTTCGTTAACCAAATTGTTAATTATGCATTTGATTCTGTCTTGGCGTCATTAATAAGTAGTGAAAGGTACATACGAAGCTACATTTTTATATATAGCTACAGATATATTTTTTATATCAAGAAACATTTTGACATTTGTATAAATAAGACTATTTCGCATTTCACAATAATGCATGACAAATTATTTTTGCTAGGTCGCGCTACATGTAACGACAACAAGTCATTCTTAAATGTTAGAATTCGTGATGCAGGTGAAAACATTGTTCTTTAATTGAGCCAGGCTAAATACTGCAATGCCCACCGTCGTGACAAAAGATGCGCACAGTGGCTGGTTTAGCGGGTCAGTCTTTTTTTTAACAAACAAACGTAGCATTTAGCACATACATACAGGAGTTGTTGTTAGCCACAACACCATTTGTTGTGGCTAACATTGATGTGACGTCACGCTCGCTCGACAAGCCCAACCCTCAAACATGCAAATAAGCACCGGATGTTACAATATTAATAAATTCACATTGTTTTTTTAAAATGAATTAATTTTGTTTCATTTTACGTATACTATATTAAACGTAAGATGCGTCACCATTTTGTAAGGACATATGCCAATATTTGTGAGATTGCCAATCGCCTCGGGTTGACAGGAAAATCGGCAAAAAACAAGGACTCTTTTGACATGTTCATCATAAAACCTCTACAGCAATGAATAGTGGAGTATGGAATTTATTTCCTACAATTATGGTGTAATCAAACAAAAAATACAGTAGCGGTTGATTGAAAGTTTCAAGTCGTTTGGTGTTAATCCGGATGTACTTCTTTCTACTTCCTGCTTTCGCCCAGTCGTCCACTCATCAAAGATGGCGTCCGGGGTGCTACCCTCGGCTGCGCTGTGGACCGAAGTCAACCGGTGCGGACAGAATGGAGATTACACGAGAGCTTTGAAAGCTCTTACAAAAAGTAGGTAGCTTCACCGCGAGCGAAGACAGACGTGTTGTCGACTTTCGTCGTGAATGTGTGCTAACTTGTCAGCGATGCTTCGTGGATAAGATCCGTTTAACTCCCCTGGCAGCTGTTAGCATGTGGCTAGGCCACGGGCCCGAAATCAGACAGATGTCTTTTTTTCGTTTTTTTTTCTCTAAATATGTCGTAATATATACTAGTTTCTGTATATTTTTCATGAATTAAGTTGTAAAATAAGTTGTCTGTGTATTATGCAAAGTGTGGCGTTAATGTTGCACCGCCTTCTCGTGGATTGTGACGTGTCTATTTCATGTCGGTACAGATTTATTTTCCTGTTTATTTTTTGACATATTATAAATTTATTATTCGATATCTCTCGAAAATGGGAGTGAGCTTTATTTCTATTTATAATCAGATTTAAAGGACAACCGACACCATCTTTTTTGTTTCCTAACCGACATCAGAAAAACGTTTTATAGCATCTAAAATACCCAAAACACGCAGGCTGATATTTTTAGTCAAATGCAAAACACCAATAAAAAAATGACTTCAAGTGTCTCAAAACTACTACTACTACTTAAAGTTTCAGAAGGTCCCGTGTTCGTGACATCACGCTAGGACGTCTTGCCTTGCTTTAGAATCAAAACAATGGCTTCAGATTAGGAGAAGATGCTTTCTAGATGTTAGTAATCCAGTTGTGAATATGATTCAAATAGTTCTGAAGAGGAAAGCATAAATGTTTGGAAGTCCTTCCGTATGAATTCGAGCCATCAGGACTCCAATGTCGATTAGATTAGATTAGCCTTTATTAGTCTCGCAGTGGAGTGGGCGTCCCAGAAAATGCACAAGATGGCGCCCAAGCTCCGTCGGAAATGGGCTGATTTGTCTGCTGGGAATTTGGGTCAACTAGTATCAAATAGTAATCTTGGTGCAACACATAACGATTCACCATCGCATTATTTATGTGTTTTCCTTCTAATTTCACCATCAACACGTAGTTTTTAGACCAAACAAATTACCAAAAATGCATTGTGTGTTACTTTCTCGGTCAGGGGCGTTCCTTCAGTGACGTCACGTCAGGAATCGTCACCAACTCAAAAATAAGACTTCCTGAATATTCAGCGCAAGTCTTAAAACGTAAAATCTAGCTATATGCGGTGGAATCTTTGTCAAATACGCTCAGTAGAAGTCATTTGAAGCCATTTTACAAATTATGGACACAACTAATCCGGAGGCGTCGGTTGTCCTTTAATTGTGTTGAGCGTTTCCAAGATTTGTATTTTATTTTCTCCTCCTTTTGCCAGTTTTGCAAACAAACAGGGAAGATGTGACAGCCCTTCACTGTAAAATCGTGTGCCTTATCCAGAATGGCACCTTCAAGGAGGCTTTAAATGTCATGAGCACACATACCAAGATCCTCGGCAGGTAAATCACGGTCACGTTTGTGCATTTATGCTACTCGCTCATTGGCACAGATACACAATACCCATGAAAAGTTGAACTCTATTTGGAGGAGATTTGTGTCCTTTTTTTTGTTTGAAATGTGTGTTTCTCTTCTTCTAGCGAGCTGGTGTTTGAGAAAGCATATTGTGAGTACCGTTTAAACCGAGTGGAGAGCTCTCTGAAGACTATCGAAAGCGCTCCCGCACAGACGGACAACCTGAAGGAGCTCTATGGTCAAGTGGTGAGGCTGTTATTTAGTTAAAAATACCTTTGGTTTGAGTTTATTGAATGTAGGTAGAGTAACTCTTTTCAAATACTCCCGGGGGAGTATTTAAATCCGGCCCGCTACATCATTTTTTTTGGCCCGCCAAAGCAAATCAAACTAGTGAAATTCCATGATGCTAGCTAAAATCCTAACCAAAATGTCATATTTTTGGATATAAACCACAATAACAGTCATTATTCTTGACTTCAGATTTGGAAACTAGCTATTCATTAATTTGTTGTACGCTCTATATGTAATATGTGGAGGGATTTAAACATTCTAATGCCTTCCCCAAATTCATAACGGCCTTTGAGAGGCAACCATAACTACAATGTGGCCCGCGGCAAAGAATAACTTTGACACCACTGTTCTAAAGTGAGTCTAATATAATAATAATAATAATAATAATAATAATAATTGTAATAATAGTAATAGTAGTAAAAGTAGTACTAGTAGTAGTAGTAATAGTGGTAATAATAATAGTAGTAATAGTAATAAAAATAATAATAATAATACTAATAATAATAATAGTATTAATAGTAATAATAATAGTAGTAATAACAGTAATAATAATAGTAATGGTAATAAAAGTAGTAATAGTAGTCATAGTAGTAATAGTAGTAACAGTAGTAGTAGTAGTAGTAGTAATAATAATAATATTATTAGTAATAGTAGTAATAGTAATAGTAGTAACAGTAATAGTAGTAATAATAGTAATAGTAATAATAATAATAATAGTAGTAATAATAATAATAGTAATGGTAGTAACAGTAGTAATAGTAGTAGTAATAGTAGTAGTAATAGCAGTAGTAGTAATAATAATAATAGTAGTAATAGTGGTAATAGTAAAAAAAATACTAGTAGTAATAGTAATAATAATAGTAATAGTAGTAATAATAATAATAATAGTAGTAATAGTCTTCTTCTTTTCCTTTGGGCTTTTCCCTTCAAGGGGTCGCCACGGCGAATCAGTGTCCTCCATCTTGAGAGGTTTGATCCGCATGTTTGTTTTGGTGAAGCTTTTACGTCGGATGCCCTTCCTGACACAACCCTCTGTATTTATCCGGGCTTGGGACCGGCACAAGAAGACATATGTCCCTTTGTGGCTACAGAACAAGTAGTAATAGTAATAATAATAGTAATAATAATAATAATAATAATAATAGTAATACTAGTAGTAATAGTAATAATAATAATAATAATAGTAATAATAATAAAAATAATTATAAGTATAAACAAGAGAGAGAGCTACACAGAAAATGCCATTTTAAATCAGTGGTTTTTAAGATGGGATTTGAAGGTGGGAAGAGAATCAACGTTACAAATGTTATAATACTAATCCATAGGCGCCTTTTAAAACTCTCAAGGTCACTTTACAGTCACAGGTTCATTTTTTTCTGCGGGTGAGCAGCGGCAGCCACACGCCCCAGCGTTCACTCAAACCGGAATAACTCAAATAGATCGAAAGCTAGCTAGATAGCTAATAGATAGCTAGTGAGATATTGAATAGATACCTAGCTAGCTCGATAGCTAATAGATAGATAGCAAGATAGCCAGCTAGCTAGAGTTTGGAGGCAGAGCAGCTGAAAGCTCTGTCCCCCATTGTGCTGATAGCTAGCTAACCTGTTTATGTTATGTTTATGATCAAAAATGCATTTAGAATGACCTTTTTTTTTGTGTGCAGTTGTACAGACTCGAGCGCTACGACGAGTGCAAGTCAGTCTACACGGATGTGATCAGGAACTCCCAGGACGACTATGAAGAAGAGCGCAAGACCAATCTGGCCGCTGTCATGGCCGCCACGAGCCAGTGGGAGAAGGCGCCGTTGGTAAGCGTTGCTTTGATGAGCAAAGGCCACTCCCGTGTAGCTCCATTTGGGATCTCTGACTACCGTCTATTTTTCACCACTTTCACCTTGCAGGAAGATTTAGGGCTTCCCGAGTCGACGTACGAGCTTTGCTACAATGCCTCCTGCATGCTGATTGGCCAGGGTCAGCTGACTGAAGCGTTTAATAAGCTTCAACAAGCTGAAGGTCAGACCTAGTCGCAATTTTTTTCCCCTAACCATTTTATGAGCCTAGAATCGATCCTAATTTACATTACTACAAAAAAACATTACGAAATAGTGGATCAATAAATGTGATTTATCGCCTTTCCATTTTGATAGATAAAATTCGATAATTAAATTATGAAATTAGATCATTTTGGGATTGAAATGGATTGGCCTTTATTAGTCTTGCAGTGGAGAAATTGACATTTCATGGCAGCAAA
The DNA here is from genome assembly GCF_051943395.1 of Hippocampus bargibanti. Classification (NCBI taxonomy): domain Eukaryota; kingdom Metazoa; phylum Chordata; class Actinopteri; order Syngnathiformes; family Syngnathidae; genus Hippocampus; species Hippocampus bargibanti. Next base: position 35,527,287 of record NC_142735.1, on the reverse strand, counting down.
CTGATGGAAGGAAGAGGAAAGGAAAGGAAGAAGTAGAAAAAAAACAAAATACATGAGCAGCTGTAGAGGTAGCTACTCTCGTCGCGCCATTTTGAATTGGATTGACCTTTATTAGTTTCGGAGTGGAGAAATTGACATTTAACAGCAGCAAAGTGACGGAAGGAAGAGGAAAGGAAGAAGTAGAAAAAACAAAAACAAAATACAGGAGCAGCTGTAAAGGCAGCACACTCTCGCGGCGCCGTCTTGAAGTCAAAACAACAACCAAAAATCAAAATAACAAATAATATGACAACACAGACACAGAGAGTCAGTCATTTTTCAGCACTTGCTGTACCCTCTTTTTGACATTAACTAGTTCTAGATGAAAGAGGAGAGGATCAAAGCGTCCTTTTAACCAGTGGATCAGGGACATCATGGTGGAATGTGCACGTCTGCTACAAGCTAAATGTTGAACGCAAACAAAGCTGTTGCATCCATTGACAAAAAACAATGTCTCACATCTCCCATCCCACGTTAATCCGCTTCAATTCCAAGCCGCATACAGCTGGCATATTTGGCTCAGCACAGTCTCTTCCATGATGAATGTCGTGGCCAAAAATGCTGAAAAACTGTCCGTATCCGTTCCACACGACGCACAAAAACACAAAAGTGACAAAAGAAAACACAAAGACAAGACAAAAACAACAAAAAGGCTCGGGTGCCATCTTGGATCTAAACTATTTTAAATTTTCTTGTGTTTCAGAGCTTTGTCGGCTGTCGTTGGCTGAAGATTCGGTAAGTTTGTACAGTGATACCTCGGTTTACGAACTTTTCGGTTTACAAACGTTAACTTTATGAACATTTTACCTTGGCATACCAACTATTTTTCGGGATAAACACGGAGCTGCCACAATGAGTGATGTGTCGTTCGCGAACGAGCCCGTTCTCCTAAAATAAAATGGCAGCTGGCTTGTTTTTGTCCTATATTCCCCGCCCCCAGTCGCCGGTTAAAGCCACGTGATTGGTCTCGAACGCAGCAGTGAGCGGTGGTGGTTTAAACATTAAAGAGACAGGCAGACGACAGAGTGACCAAATGGAAAGAAAACTGTGAAATTTGGACTCGTTTCAACTTTGATAGTTCAAAAGCAGAGTGTAGACTGCAAGGTTAAAATATCCCGTCAGTCAGGCTCTACAAACAACCCGCACAAGGCATCTGTACACTTGATGCAAAAAGCTATCAACCCAGCTCAACAGAACACAATTGATGAGGAACTAGGTAAAATTATAGCACCTACACGGGGATCATTCCTCAGGATGGTGAAAGAAGGCTACGTTCCTCATCAAGTGTTTCATGCTGATTAAATTCCATCAATGGCCATCACAAAGGTAAATAAAACCACTTTATTATATTGTACAGTTTTTTTCTTTAATTATAATACCATAGCACATTTATTATACATAAAATAAGGTATATTTTGTATAGTTTTAAGGCTTAGAAAATTAAATTAGAAAGTAGAAAATGATGTTTTATGGGGACCTGGGAATGGATTCTTCTCATTTTAATGGTTTCCTATAGGAAATTAATTTTTGAGATACACACTTTTCGCCTTACACCCTCTGTCTGGGAACCAATTAAGTTCGTAAGCCAAGGTATCACTGTGTATCTAATTTACAAACCGGCCAACGTGAACTTAAAGTCTGTTGCGGTGTCCCGCAGGACATCACCGAGGAGGACATTGAGTCGGAGCTGGCCGTCATCCATTCTCAGATGGCGTACGTGATGCAGTTGCAAGGTCGGACAGAGGAGGCGCTGCAGCTCTACAATCAGGTCATTAAGCTCAAGTAAGAGGAATTTCCTTGCCTCGGCCAGGGGTGTTCAATAATAATAATAATAATAATAATAATAATAATAATAATAATACATTTCATTTCTAAGCGCTTTTCAAAACTCAAGGTCACTTAACAGTCACAGGATAAGATTTTCTGTGGGTGAGCAGCGGCAGCCACACGCGCCAGCGTTCACTCAACCCGGAAGTCACTCAAATAAATAGAAAGCTAGCTAGCTAATAGATACAGTAATAATAATAATGCATTTAATTTATAAGCACCTTTCAAAACTTTACAGTCACAGGATACAGTCGCAACAACCATCACAAAAGTCAATAAAACGACTTTATTATACAGTACAGTTTATTTCTTTCATTACAACCCAATAGCACATTTATAATACATGAAATAAAGTATATTTTGTGTCGTTTTAAGGCTTATTTAGGAGAAAAGTATCTTTTATGGGGACCTGGAAACGGATTATTCTAATTTCGAATGGTTTCTTATGGGAAATTAATGTTTGGAAGACACACTGTTCGCCTTAAACACACTTTCTGGGAACCAATGAAGTTTGTAAGCTGAGGTGTCACTGTCATAGGTAGATTTATCTGAAGTGTGAGCACCCTTGCCCTAAGCTGTTTAGTTATTTCGTTTTGATGTTTGTTTGCTTTCTGTTTGCTTTTTTTTAATCCATGAAACGCGTATTCTTTTTCTTCTTTTAGGCCTTCGGATGTGGGCTTGCTGGCCGTGACGGCCAACAACATCATTACAATAAACAAGGTGGGCCAATTTCAAAGCCTTTGGAGTTTGTAATTGATAATTTGTAATTTAGCTTCCTATTCATTTATTTAAAGGACAACCGACACCTCTGGACAAATTGCGTCCATAATTTGTAAAATGGCTTCAAATGACTTCTACTGAATGTATTTGACAAAGATTCCACCGCATATAGCTATATTTTACCTTTTAAGACTTGCGTTGAATATTCAGGAAGTTTAGTTTTCGAGTTGATGACGATGCCCTTAGTGACGTCACGGAGGGAACGCCCCTGACTGAGAAAGCGACACACAATGCATGTCGGGTACTTTTTTTCGTCTGAAAACACAGTGTTGATGGCGAAATTAGAAGGAAAACTACAGAAATAACGCCATGGTGAATCGTTGTGTGTGGCAGCCAATTGCGGTAACACGCATAAAGAAGGTGTAAGTTGACACAAATACCCAGTGGACAAAATAGCCCATTTGAAACAGAGTTTGTGCGCCATCTTGTGCATTTTCTTGGCGCTACATTGGAGTCCAGATTGCTCGAATTGATCCGGAAGGACTTCTTTCATCGATTGCAAACATTTATGCTTTTTGAATCATATTCATAACTGGATGAGTAACAAGAAAGCATCTTCTCCGAATCTGAAGCCATTGTTTTGATTCTGGAGCAAGGCAGTTTGTGAAGGAGTATCCTGCCGTGATGTCACGAGCAAGGGGGCGGGACCTTCTGAAACAGGCCACTTCCTGTTTCAAATTAAAGTACTTTTTAGACACTTGAAGTCATTTTTATTGGTGTTTTGCATTTGACTAAAAATATCAGCCTGCATGTTTTGGATATTTTTGATGCTATAAAACGTTTTTTTTTTTCTGATGTTAGGAAACAAAAAAATGCTGTCGGTTGTCCTTTAAATAATAAGAAAGACGAACATTCTAAGTCGTCTTCCACTTGTTCGCAGGACCAAAACGTGTTTGACTCCAAGAAGAAGGTGAAGCTAACCAGTGCGGAAGGAGTGGAATACAAGCTAGCCAAAAAGCAGCTCCGGACCATCGACTTCAACAAAGCCCTGCTGGCCATGTACACCAACCAGGTGACCCCAACAAGACGTCTTGATATGCTTTGAAACATAGCATTTAGAACTATATATTATTATTATTATTTTTTTATATCATTTTTTTTTTTTTGCAATGGAACAGGGCGACCAGTGCCGGAAACTGTCATCTGGTCTTCAAAATCAGAATCCGGGTCACCCGCGACCTGTCCTCATCCAGGTGGCTCAACTGTGCAGGGAGAAGCAGCATAGCAAAGCGGTCGAATTGCTCCAGGTAGGAGAATAACCCTGGCAAAATTTGACATCCGTGACACTAATATCGATCTCGTTGCCTTTTCAGCAATTTTCAGAGCAGCATCCAGAAAGCGCGTCAGGCATCAAACTGACAATGGCGCAGCTCTATTTAGCGCAAGGTATGAGCGTTTATCTACTTGTTATATTCCTAGCTAGCAGTTAGCTAGCACTACACAGTTTGATTTGGGTTACTGTTTAGAAAGTTCATGGCGACGGGGGTGATACAAGCTGTTTAACTCATTCACAAATTTATTCAAGGATTGAACACAATTTGTTCGGTTTTGTATTTTCATGCTTGGGTGAGGATAAAGCGCTGGCCGTGGACTCAGGCAAGGTTTTGTCTTTACCACAAGGAGACGGCATTTCGCTTTTTCTTTCCATGTTAGCGCTTTGTTCCAGCTTCAGCTCTTTTTAAAACAATATGTAAATTAGCTAGCTAATAGATAGCTATCCAGCTAGTTAGATGGCAACTCGATAGCTAGCTAGATAGCCAGCCAGATACAGTGAGACCTCAACTTACAAACTTAATTGGTTCCCAGACAGAGTGTGTAAGGCGAAAAGTGTGTATCTAAAATTAAAAATTCCTATAGGAAACCACTAAAATGGGAATAATCCGTTCCCGGGTTTCCATAAAATATACTTTTCAACTAAATAAGCCTTAAAACTACATACAACATACCTTATTCGATGTATAATAAATGTGCTATTGTATTGTAATGAAAGAAATACACTGCACCGTATAATAAAGTCACTTTATTTACATTTGTGATGGGAATTGATGACTTGATGGAATGACGTTGGAGGTCGAAGGTCAAAGGGAATTGCTGTTTGGAAAGAGAGGTGCATTACATGAGGACTGTAATTAAAGAAATAAACTAACTTCTGGTGCTGTTCGGTCGTGTGCTTCCGCCGAAGATCACTCTGCCAGCCGTGGTGGGTGTGTATTATGAAAATAGTGCTTATTATAAGGTTTAATTTTCAGAAATTTGAAGTTTGTAAGACGAAAAGTTTGTAAGTTGAGGTGTTTGTAAGTTGAGGTCTCACTGTAGCCAGCTAGATAACCAACCAGGTAGATAGCTAGATAGCTAATTAACTCTTTTTTTTATTTTTATGAAAGAAGTGAGTCTAAGCTTTCTTACGCTGCTTTTAATGTTTATGTAGTCCTAAAACTCGATATTCTATGGGTCCTGGAATTTGAGTGAAAATGACAACAACCCTGGCACTGGAGTGGACACATTTTTTGCACGTCGTCTGCCAGTGAATGAGTTAAATGTTCTGTTAAGTTAAACGTCTGCTGGATTTGGTGCGCATGGATCGGTAGTGCCTGCCTGTGGGGATTCGCTGGAAAAGGTGGTGGGCAGGGTGCGGCGGGTCCAGTCGGATTTTCCGTGCTCTCGTCTTGATTCTTGCAGTGCGTTAGTCCTCGAGAGTGGCTACTGATTTTTACCGCCATGCTAACTTTGTCCATTTTTTGTGACGGCCCAAGTGTGATACAGTGATACCTTGGCTTACAAACTTAATTGGTTCCCAGACAGAGTGTGTAAGGCGAAAAGTATGTATCCCAAAAATTAATTTCCCATAGGAAACCATTAAAATGAGAAAAATCTGTTCCCATGTCCCCATAAAACATCATTTTCTAATTTTCTCAGCCTTAAAACTACACAAAAGATACCTTATTTTCTGTGTAATAAAAGTGCTATGGTATTATAATTAAAAAAATAAACTACTATATAATAAAGTCGTTTTATTGACCTTTGTGATGGTCGTTGATGGCTTTATTCGATGGAGTGGCCGCTTTCATCAGCATGAAACACTTGACGTGGAACGTAACCTTCTTCTTTCACCATCTTGATGAACGATCCCTTGTTGGTGCTTTCTCTGCGATCATTTTACCTAGTTCCTCATCAATTGTGTTCAGTTTAGCTGGGTTGATAGCTTTTTGCATCAAGTGTACAAATGGCTTGTGCGGGTTATTTGTGGAGCCTGATTGATGGGATATTTTAACCTTGCAGTCTGCACTCTGCTTTTCAACTATCAAAGTAGAAACAAGTCCAAATTTCACTGTTTTCTTTCCGTTTGGTCACTCTCTCTCTGTCGTCTGCCTGGGGGCGGGGAATAGAGGACAAAAAGAGTTGGCTTCCATTTTCTTGTTAGGAGAACGGGCTCGTGGCAGCCCCGTGTGTCTCCCGAAAAATAGTTCTTATGCCAAGATAACATTTTCAGCAATTTAGCATTCGTAAAACGAAAAGTTTGTAAACCAAGGGGTTGGCAAACCGACGTATCACTGTCGTTTATTTATTTATCATCCACAGGTCATGTGACAAAAGCCTGCGACGTCCTCAAGTCAATTGACGAGTTCAAGCATAAAGCAGGCATGGTAATGGCGCCTTGTGACCTTTTGCATTGTGCCAAAGCTCGCTTGACCAAGCTGCCAAAACGACCGCCCGGCTATTAACCGCCTTAGGTGTCCGCTCTGGTGTCCATGTACTCGCACGAAGAAGACATCGACGGAGCCATTGAGGTTTTTCGACAAGCCATTCAGTACTACCAGGCCCAACAGGTTTTGTTTCTTGTCACTTGGTCCAATTCCTCGGTTGCGGAATAAGAGTGTCATTGTCATTTACCCGTCCGTCCGTCCGTCCGTCCGTCACTGTTCATACCCCGCAGCCCACATCCACGGCACACCTGGCTCTGGTGCGAGAAGCTGCCAATTTCAAACTGAAGTACGGACGTAAAAAGGAAGCCATTAGTGATCTGGAGCAGCTGTGGAAGTAAGTTGACTCAGTGTGGGCGATGAACCGCTGTTTGGCTATCGTGAATGTTTTGTTCGAAAAGGTGGACCGTTAGCTTTAAATCCGTATTGGATGGGCAGTACTTTTAAGGTACAGTGGAAAGGTTTTACAATGTTTTAGACATGATGAAAATATAATCATAATAATACAGTGATACATCAGCTTCTGAACTTAATTGGTTCCCAGAAAGAGTGTGTCAGGCGAAAAGTGTGTCTTCCAAACATTAATTTCCCATAGGAAGCCATTAAAAATGAGAATAATCCGTTTCATGACACTATGAATCCCTGTACGACACTTAAAGTTCTCGAACCATCGATGCCTCGCCTTGAAATCATCAATGGATGACTAGCTTACAGGTTGCCTCTTGATGATATCCGAGTGAAGTTTCCGTGCTTTTTCCGCGATAATACCCTCACTCACACTGTCCCCTGCTAGCTGCTTTTCGTTCATCCAAATCAACAGAAGTTTTTCAACCTCTTCTGTTGCCTGAGATCGTTGCTTAGACAACACAGAAACACCCTTAGCCGCACGTAGCAATGGTCGACTTAGCGTACTGGTACCGGGACGCTAAATCACACAAACGCACACCTCGTTGGTTTCGTCTTAGTTAGATAAATCGTGCTATCTTGTGGAATGAAAAATTACTCACAGTTAAAAAAAAAAAAATCTAGAAAATTGATCCACAATCGACTTTTTTTTTTTGGAACTTGGGTTACACACGTTCATGAAATGTTCTTTCTTCAAACAGGCAAAACCCAAAGGACACTCCAGGTCCACATAAAACATAATTTTCTACTTTCTCATTTTCTAAGCCTTAAAACTACACAAAATAGACCTTCTTTTATGTATAATAAATGTGCTATTGGATTGCAATTAAAGAAATAAACTGTACTGTATACGTCTGTGTAAGCTCTCAGTCGTACAGGAGTGGTCCATCGATGAGAAGGTTTCTTCAGCCGTCATCTGTACAAAAGTGAAGGTTTCGGACGTTTCGCCTCCTATCCAAGAGACTTCGTCAGCGAACTAAAGCCTGACTGGTCGTATTGGCCCCATTTATATATCCCTAATGTCCAGACCTAGTGGCGCCGGACACAGCTATGATAGGTCCCTACTCTCAGGTTGGGGGGGGCGCGGGACCCCCCCCTGTGGCCCCACTGATTGTTCCTACATTCCTGACTAACGATTGGCCTATTACCCCCACTCCCCCCGATATCACCTCATCAGCATAACGACCCTCATCAGCATTGCGAAAGTTGCCTAACCTGTTTTGCCTGAGCAGGCTATTGTATGAACGATCCAAATTGAACCTCACACCACCCGACCGGTTTAATGAAGGATTTTGTTGTTTTATAAGAATCGCCTCTTTTACCCCCCTTTCAAACCATCTATGTTCTTTCGCTAAGATTTTAACCTCATTGTCGTCAAATGAGTGGTTAGTAGCTTTTAGGTGCAAATGTACTGCCGATTGAGGCCCACTAGTATTATCCCTGCGATGTTGATAAAGTCTTTTTTTGAGAATTTGTTGAGTCTCCCCAATGTACTGCTCTTTACCAACTAGCACTGAAGGTAGAGAAAAGGAGTCAAAACATATCAGGAGAGCACTCACTAACTGTGGGTACCCTCAGTGGTCATTCAACAAATGTCAGAAAGAAAGAATAGCGAACGAAACCAATAATTCTCAAGATTCTAAAAGGAGAGGAGTAGCAGTACCGTACATTGCAGGAGTTTCTGAAAAATTACAAAGAGTCCTTTGGCAACATAAAATTCCTACTTATTTCAAACCGATAAACACGTTAAGGCAAAAATTAGTGCATCCAAAAGATAGGCTACCAAATGAAAAACAAAGTAATGTAGTTTATTCCATACATTGTAAGAATGAAAATTGTAAAGAGCAGTACATTGGGGAGACTCAACAAATTCTCAAAAAAAGACTTTATCAACATCGCAGGGATAATACTAGTGGGCCTCAATCGGCAGTACATTTGCACCTAAAAGCTACTAACCACTCATTTGACGACAATGAGGTTAAAATCTTAGCGAAAGAACATAGATGGTTTGAAAGGGGGGTAAAAGAGGCGATTCTTATAAAACAACAAAATCCTTCATTAAACCGGTCGGGTGGTGTGAGGTTCAATTTGGATCGTTCATACAATAGCCTGCTCAGGCAAAACAGGTTAGGCAACTTTCGCAATGCTGATGAGGGTCGTTATGCTGATGAGGTGATACCGGGGGGAGTGGGGGTAATAGGCCAATCGTTAGTCAGGAATGTAGGAACAATCAGTGGGGCCACAGGGGGGGGTCCCGCGCCCCCCCCAACCTGAGAGTAGGGACCTATCATAGCTGTGTCCGGCGCCACTAGGTCTGGACATTAGGGATATATAAATGGGGCCGATACGACCAGTCAGGCTTTAGTTCGCTGACGAAGTCTCTTGGATAGGAGGCGAAACGTCCGAAACCTTCACTTTTGTACAGATGACGGCTGAAGAAACCTTCTCATCACTGTACTGTATAATAAAGTCGTTTTATTGACCTTTGTGATGGTCATTGATGACTTGATGGAATGGAGTGGCCGGTTTCCTCCGCATTAAACACTTGACGAGGAACGTAGCCTTCTTCTTCCACCATCTCGAGGAATGATCCCTTGTAAGCTTTGGCAGCTTTATCGTCAGAACGAATGACACTATGAATCCCTGTACGACACTTAAAGTTCTCGAACCATCGATGCCTCGCCTTGAAATCATCAATGGATGACTAGCTTACAGGTTGCCTCTTGATGATATCCGAGTGAAGTTTCCGTGCTTTTTCCGCGATAATACCCTCACTCACACTGTCCCCTGCTAGCTGCTTTTCGTTCATCCAAATCAACAGAAGTTTTTCAACCTCTTCTGTTGCCTGAGATCGTTGCTTAGACAACACAGAAACACCCTTAGCCGCACGTAGCAATGGTCGACTTAGCGTACTGGTAGTGGGACGCTAAGTCACACAAACGCACACCTCATAGGTTTCGTCTTAGATAAATCGTGCTATCTTGTGAAATGCAAGCATGGAATGAAAAATTACTCACAGTTAAAAAAAAATAAATCTAGAAAATTGATCCACAATCGACTTTTTTTTTTTGGAACTTGGGTTACACACGTTCATGAAATGTTCTTTCTTCAAACAGGCAAAACCCAAAGGACACTCACACCCTGGCGCAGCTCATCTCCGCTTACTCTCTGGTGGATACGGACAAAGCCAAGTCGCATCCTTTTGAAAAACCAAATCCCTTTGTTTTTCTTTTTTCTTTTTTACTCTTTTAGTTGAGAAGCTTTCTTCAGCCGTCATTGAACTAAAATTTTTGATTGAACTAAAATTATTGCTGGTAGTTTTGGCCCTATATATATCCCTACTCTCCAGATGTGGCGGTGCCAGACTCTGCTACGATTGGTCCTTGCTCTCAGGTTGGAGGGAGCAGAGGACTACTCCCTGCGGCTACGCTGATCTTTCCTAATGTCCTGACTGATTACTTCTATTGATCTGCCTGAGTATGGGGTCTACGACTGGCCTGATTTCCCCATTTGATCTAGTATCATCTCATCAGCATAACTAAGCCTATATTGCCTAAGAAGTCGGTTGTAGGAACGATTCAAATGGAACCTCACCCCACCACGGCGATTTAGTGAAGGGTTTTGCTGTTTTATGAAAATAGCTTCTTTTACTCCCCCTTTCAAAGCATCAATTTTCTTTCGCTAAGATTTTAACCTCGTTGTCGTCAAGTGAGTGGTCGCTAGCTTTGAGGTGCATATGTACTGCATACTTTTAGCTTCCCCAGAATATCTTTACAAGTGGAATTGTCAAAGCTTTTGCGTTTTCCTCAACGTTCCTTTTGCAGCCTGAGCAAACACCTCCCTTCGGCGGACACCATGTCCTTCAAGGTGGATATCGACGAGCTGGAGAACTCGCACGGCGCCACCTACGTCAGGAAAAAGGCAGCCAAAGTGGCGGGAGAAAATCTTCCTAAAGAAGAAGGGTAACGCCATATTCTTACTCCTTTCATTACCTCCATTAAGTCGAATATTTATTGAATATTTTGCTCCAAATTTATGATTTAATGCCATTTTGAAGTAACAAAAATGAAACTAAATAACAAATAACCGGTCGGGTGGTGTGAGGTTCAATTTGGATCGTTCATACAATAGCCTGCTCAGGCAAAACAGGTTAGGCAACTTTCGCAATGCTGATGAGGGTCGTTATGCTGATGAGGTGATACCGGGGGGAGTGGGGGTAATAGGCCAATCGTTAGTCAGGAATGTAGGAACAATCAGTGGGGCCACAGGGGGGGGTCCCGCGCCCCCCCCAACCTGAGAGTAGGGACCTATCATAGCTGTGTCCGGCGCCACTAGGTCTGGACATTAGGGATATATAAATGGGGCCGATACGACCAGTCAGGCTTTAGTTCGCTGACGAAGTCTCTTGGATAGGAGGCGAAACGTCCGAAACCTTCACTTTTGTACAGATGACGGCTGAAGAAACCTTCTCATCACTGTACTGTATAATAAAGTCGTTTTATTGACCTTTGTGATGGTCATTGATGACTTGATGGAATGGAGTGGCCGGTTTCCTCCGCATTAAACACTTGACGAGGAACGTAGCCTTCTTCTTCCACCATCTCGAGGAATGATCCCTTGTAAGCTTTGGCAGCTTTATCGTCAGAACGAATGACACTATGAATCCCTGTACGACACTTAAAGTTCTCGAACCATCGATGCCTCGCCTTGAAATCATCAATGGATGACTAGCTTACAGGTTGCCTCTTGATGATATCCGAGTGAAGTTTCCGTGCTTTTTCCGCGATAATACCCTCACTCACACTGTCCCCTGCTAGCTGCTTTTCGTTCATCCAAATCAACAGAAGTTTTTCAACCTCTTCTGTTGCCTGAGATCGTTGCTTAGACAACACAGAAACACCCTTAGCCGCACGTAGCAATGGTCGACTTAGCGTACTGGTAGTGGGACGCTAAGTCACACAAACGCACACCTCATAGGTTTCGTCTTAGATAAATCGTGCTATCTTGTGAAATGCAAGCATGGAATGAAAAATTACTCACAGTTAAAAAAAAAAAAATCTAGAAAATTGATCCACAATCGACTTTTTTTTTTTGGAACTTGGGTTACACACGTTCATGAAATGTTCTTTCTTCAAACAGGCAAAACCCAAAGGACACTCACACCCTGGCGCAGCTCATCTCCGCTTACTCTCTGGTGGATACGGACAAAGCCAAGTCGCATCCTTTTGAAAAACCAAATCCCTTTGTTTTTCTTTTTTCTTTTTGACTCTTTTAGATGAGAAGCTTTCTTCAGCCGTCATTGAACTAAAATTTTTGTTTGAACTAAAATTATTGCTGGTAGTTTTGGCCCTATATATATATATCCCTACTGTCCAGATGTGGCGGTGCCAGACTCCGCTACGATTGGTCCTTGCTCTCAGGTTGGAGGGAGCAGAGGACTACTCCCTGCGGCTACGCTGATCTTTCCTAATGTCCTGACTGATTACTTCTATTGATCTGCCTGAGTATGGGGTCTACGACTGGCTTGATTGCCCCATTTGATCTAGTATCATCTCATCAGCATAACTAAGCCTATGTTGCCTAAGAAGTCGGTTGTAGGAACGATTCAAATGGAACCTCACCCCACCACGGCGATTTAGTGAAGGGTTTTGCTGTTTTATGAAAATAGCTTCTTTTACTCCCCTTTTCAAAGCATCAATTTTCTTTCGCTAAGATTTTAACCTCGTTGTCGTCAAGTGAGTGGTCACTAGCTTTGAGGTGCATATGTACTGCATACTTTTAGCTTCCCCAGAATATCTTTACAAGTGGAATTGTCAAAGCTTTTGCGTTTTCCTCAACGTTCCTTTTGCAGCCTGAGCAAACACCTCCCTTCGGCGGACACCATGTCCTTCAAGGTGGATATCGACGAGCTGGAGAACTCGCACGGCGCCACCTACGTCAGGAAAAAGGCAGCCAAAGTGGCGGGAGAAAATCTTCCTAAAGAAGAAGGGTAACGCCATATTCTTACTCCTTTCATTACCTCCATTAAGTCGAATATTTATTGAATATTTTGCTCCAAATTTATGATTTAATGCCATTTTGAAGTAACAAAAATGAAACTAAATAACAAATAATATGATAACACAGACACAGAGAGTCATTCATTCTTCAGCACTTGCTGTATATACAGGCATTCATTTCTATATCACTTTTTTATTTATCATATTTTAACTGTGTTTTTTATTTATGTGCTTGTTTTGTGATTGGAAAGTGTCTTAGAGAGCTTTAAAAGGTACTTATAAATTAAACGTATTATTATTATTATTAGATTTTTTTTGTGCTGGTTTCAAACATCATCCCAGATCGCTTTATTTTCAGCGCATTAAGCTTTAAGGACAACCGACGTCCCCGGACAAGTTGCGTCCATAATTTGTCAAATAGCTTCAAATGACTTCTACTGAGCGTATTTGACAAAGATTCCACCGCATATAGCTATATTTTACCTTTTAAGACTCGCGCTGAATATTCCGGAAGTCTTGTTTTTGAGTTGGTGATGAGTCCGTACGTGACGTCACTGAAGGAACGCCCCCTGACCGAAAAAAGGACACATTGTAGCAGTCCTTCCATCACGTCAATGCTTGTTTGGTCAGAAAACTTTGTGTTGCACCAAAAAGAGGCAGAAGAGGGCGACAAAGCTCAGTGTAAGGAATTAATCAGCCTGTGGAAACGGGCTGATTCATTCCTAGCTTTGTCGCCATTTTCTGCCTCATTTTGATGCTACATTTCCCGCCCACAGATATCTCAAAATGGCACGGAATAAATTCTTTAATCGATTGCAAACATGTATGCTTTCCTCTTCAGAACTATTTGAATCACATTCATAACTGGCAGAGTAACAAGAAAGCATCTTCTCCGAATCTGAAGCCATTGTTTTGATTTTTCAGCAAGGCAAGACGTCTTGGCGTGACGTCACGAACAAGGGGGCGGGACCTTCTGAAACTGGCCACTTCCTGTTTCAAATTAAAGTACTTTTTAGACACTTGAAGTCATTTTTATTGGTGTTTTGCATTTGACTAAAAATATCATACTGCGTGTTTTGGGTATTTTAGATGCTATAGAACGTTTTTCTGATGTCAGTTAGGAAACAAAAAAAAAAGTGACGTCGGTTGTCCTTTAAGGACACTTTACAATCAACAGGGACATAAATAAAACCAAGCGTCTTTTGACAACTTCCGTTTAGAATTAACAACATCCCAAAAACGTGCTAATTCCTAATTTACCGGTTCCTTTGTCTTGTCTTCTTCCAGAAAAGGCGACGTTAAAAAGAAGAAGAAGAAAAAGAAGGGTAGCTTTTGGTGACGAGTTAATCAACCGTTTCAGCCTGGCTCTACGTCCTAAGTGCCTCCCTCCCTCCCTCCAGGTAAACTACCCAAGAACTGTGACCCCAAATCCACCCCTGACCCAGAAAGATGGCTGCCCATGAGGGAACGCTCCTATTACCGAGGCAAGAAAAAGGGCAAGAAGAAGGAGCAGATCGGGAAAGGAACGCAGGGGGCCACCGCGGGGGCCTCGTCGGAGCTGTGAGTAACCGAAACCTTCATTGAATGAACGACGTTACAAATGGGGATGCGTCTGTATCTATTAGGTAGCTAATAGCTAGCCAACAGACAGCTAGCCACTTAGATAGCTATATAGCGAATCGATAGTTAGCTAATACACCGAATGCCACTATTAAATACACCGATAGCTAATAGCTAGCCAACAGATCGCTAGCTAGCTAGCCACTTGGATAGCTATATAGCTGCTAGCTAGCTAGTTAGTTAGCAATAATATAATTAACAATAATTGACTCATTCACTGCCATTCACAAATTAATTCGGGAATTGAAAACACGATGTAGACTTTAGGTTTTGTTATGTCACGTCATGCTTGGGTGCTGATAAAGCGCTGGCCACGGCCTCTGACAATGTTTTTTCCCCTTCCACAAGGGGACCCAGAAGTAAATCGATAGAACCCTAGCTAGCCAGCTAGTAGATAGCTAATAGATAGCCAACATATAGCTAGAAACCTAGATAGCTCTATAGTTAATAGATAGCTAGCTAGCTAGCAACCTAGATAGCTCTATAGCTGATAGCTAACTAGATAGTTAGTTAGCTAATACACTGAAGATCATTAAACACACAGATACAAAGCTAGCTAGCCAGCTAGTAGATAGCTAATAGATAGCTCTATAGCTAATAGCTAGCTAGATGGCTAGCCACCTAATAGCTCTATAGCAAGCTAGATAGTTAGTTGATACACTGAATGACACTTTAAAGCTAGCTAGCCAGCCAGTAGATAGCTAATAGATAGCCAACAGACAGCTAGCCACTTAGATAGCTATATAGCTAATCGATAGTGTTTTTATTATTTTTTTTATTAATTCATTTATTTATTTTTATATTTATTTTTGTGTTTTTATTTTTAGTGGTTTTATTATTTTTTTTATTTTAATTTTTTATTTTTTTTAATTTGTATTTATTTTTTTAATTTTGTGTTTTTATTTTTAGTTTATTTTTTATTATTATTAAACTCAATAATATTCTGTGTGTCCTGTAATTCAAGTGACAATGACAACAACCCTGGCACTGGAGCGGACGCATGTTTGCACCTACCTCGTCTGGCGCTGAATGAGTTAATCATGACTTTTGCTTGTCTTTGTTCGCAGGGACGCGAGCAAAACAGCCAGCAGCCCACCGACGTCCCCTCGACCGGGATCGGCATCCGGATCGGCTTCCGCCAACGTGGTCCCTCCGCGCCAGCAGAAACCCGCGTCCTCCGGGGCCACGCGCAAAAAGGCACCACAGAAGAAGAAAAAGAGCGGGAAAGGAGGATGGTAGTGTAGTGGTAGCCTTGGAAGGAAACAAAAAAAGGAGCGTTTGATTCATATTCCCAGGCCTCCCTATTCTTTCTTGCCTTTTTCCATTTTAATTGACAGACAAAACTTTCAATGTTCCTTCCACTTTTTGTCTTATTTTTAACATACGGGACAAAAGACGGTTTTGAAGGAATGAGAGCGTACGTCTCCATGAGCGTTCCTTTTGATTATTTAGTCTCGGGAGTTTCTGACATGGGGAGACATTTTTGTTGTGTTCAACAACAACAAAAATGAAACACATTTTAATAAAGTACAAAATGGACTGTATGACGTTGATGTTTCTGGCAATTTTGTTGTTTTTTTTAACTCATTCACAAATCTATTTTGTTAACCATTTGATTTTTAAAATTCACTTTTGTAAAATATTTCATCAAGAACAACTTTTCTTAAATTCATCTTTTCATGCAGTGTGTGTGTGTGTGTGAGAATTATTGTTTTTAGAAATTAAAATTATTGGAGACCATAAAAAAATACATCTTATCATTTGACTTTTTAATTTTAATAACATTTTTAAAAAGTGACAAAAAAAATAATGTGTGTCTGTAATCATCCCCTCCCTCCTCTACCACGAATCTTGACCAATGACGTGCGGCTTTAACCGAAGACTGAGGGCAGGGAATAGAATAGAAAGGGGGGAAAAGTCGGCTCCCATTTCCGGCTCCTTCTTGAGAGCCGACGCTCCTTGTTCACTTCAGATATCCGGCTCGTTCGCGAACAACACATCACTAGTTGGAATCAGGTGTGTCGAAGTCCAGATGCGATTTAAAACAGGTCAACTACGATTCTCTTTCCCCGGGAAGCGAATTTCACTTGATGTGAATTTGAATCGGTTCACATCGATTAGGTTAGCAGTCCTAATTTGTGCCACTTCGGAACTCCATTGAAAACAAATCACCATAAGGCCTCGCTTGGACACTCCGGGATGCCTCAAATGCCTCCCAAATACGCTGACAACTTTTACGAGCCTCTGACGGAAGACGTGGAAAGTCTCCTGGGCCGCTTCCGGCAACTGGACTCGGTGCGCTTGGAATGTTTCACGGTTGTTTGGAGGGACGCCCGCTTCTCGGACGTCTTCCGCGGCATCCCCAGCATGAGCGAAATGAGGCGATTCTGCCGGGCGGCCATGGCCACGGCCGTCAAGTACTTCCTGTCGCCATACTCCTACCAGGTGCGGGTGGGCGCGTTGTACTTGATGAACGCTTTTTTTCACACGCAGCTCGCCAGCCCGCCGGTCCGGATCCGCTTGGCTCTGCGGGACTGGGACGACGTGCAGACGTTTTTACGCGACTCGGTCACTTGGAGACACTTGGACGTGATTTACGTCTACCGGAAGTTGATTTCCGCCAAGGCGGTGGATTACACGGCCATGCCTCATTTGCTGGTTTTCCAGCGGCAGAAGAAAGCCAAAGAGCAGAAGGTGTGCGCCGGGATGCTAGCCAGGGCTACGGCGGTGCGGGAACTGCTCAGCGAGGACTACCTGGAGGAGGTTGTCGACGCCCAGAACCGCTACCACGAGATGAAGAACCAGCTGGTGGAGGTACGGACGAGTCATGTGTCGTTTGCAAACGAAACGGCTCTCAGAGCCAACTCTTCGATGTGAGCGAATAGAGCGGCTCTGAATAGGGAGCCGCTTATAGGAGCCGTTTCCGCAACCCCCCAGCGATTAAAGTCGCACGTGATTGGTCAAAATCCGTGGTAGACGACACACACACACACACACACACACACACACACACACACACACACACACACACACACACACACAAAGGAATAGAAATAATACATTTTATTTATAAGCGCCTTTCAAAACTCTCAAGGTCACTTTACAGCTACTGTATGTAATAGCTATAGGGCTAGCTAGCTATTTGCTATCTATTCACAAGGTGTTATCTATTCGCTAGCTATCAACTCTCTATTCGCTAATACCTAGCAAATAGATGGTTATTACCTGGCCATGTTTTTTCTTTTCCACAAGGGGGCAGCATTTACCTGTTTTCCATGTTAACGCTTTGTTCCAGCTTCAGCTGTTGTTAAAACGCTATATAAAACAATATGTATGTATTGCATTGTATTCTGGACAGCCACCCCCATTTCAAGCTCATATAACTCCAAACCCATATAATTTAGGAATTAACTAATTTTTTTTCCCGACGAAATACGAGAGTTTAAGGTTTCTTAGAGCTCACTTGAATGTTTATGTAATCCTCAAACTAAATATTCTGTGGGTCCTGGAATTCGAGTGCCAATGACAAAAACCCTGGCACTTGTAGTGGACGCATTTTTGCACATCGTCTGGCAGTCAATGAGTTAATAATTAGACCCAAACGCTAGCTAGTATTCGCAGAACTACAGTCGACCAACCACTTTGACAGTTGTACGACGTTGGAATTGTGATTGTTGGCCGTTGCACCGCAGGTCAGCCTCCAGGCCACCGTCACCCACGCCGACTTTGCCTCGCGCCTCAAAGCAACCTTAGATGACTTCGTCACATGGCAAGAAAAAACTTTCACGCAAACAAAAGACA